>NC_141772.1:10941590-11093636 GCF_051362555.1 Lingula anatina | reverse complement strand
ACGTAAAGCTTTCCCCGGTCATTCAGCATTCTGATATCTAAAGGTGAATGCTAATAAAAGCTGCAGTTTCCAGCGCGGCACTGCTTTTTTGAGCGAACTTGATCCAAAAGCAACAAAATGTGTCAGGAAACGACAATTTGCTGTAAGAAATCACACAAAGCACCAAGTTTTTTTCCTTTTTTTATTTTTCTTACAAATAATAAATCCAGTGCCTACATAGACACTCAATAACCGCTTTTTTCTTGGCTGGTATTTAAAGATTACTTTTCTGGGTCCCCCACAAAACAACCGGCAAGAAACAAAACATTTAAGTAGATGTTAATTTGCCGTTTATATCAAGACTATCATGGCCCCTCTTTGAAATTAAAGAAAAAATTGGTAATAAATACCAACATCTTTGCTCTAGGTTATTACCAGCGTTCTGTATATTGCTACAGGTGTATAAAAGAATGTTCTCTTGGCAAAGGAGAGCAATCAAACTGGTGATAGACAAATTCTCATTTTGTGCGCACCATTGAATAGTCCCGTACACGACATTTAACTTCTGAGATAGCGCTGGTATCTAAGGGATAGGTATATTGGGAATGAAAAAATATGAATGAACAAATTAAAAACAAATAACGAAAAGGTACAACCTTCTTTCAACAAAATCAACATAAAAGTCAAACAAGCAAACATCTAAGTGAAATGCACAGCAGTTCTTTCTTTTCAATCTTTGGAAAGATTTCAGTTCATGATTCGTCCACGACAACACAGTTAATTCGTTAACAGTTCAAGTAAAGTAAAAGATGTCAGGATGGTGACATATGTCACTCGTTATTAAGACACATTTATAATTCCATAACAGCCCAATTTAGGCCGTTGCCGCTCACTTCACGTGCTCAGAGTTTGTTCGCTTTAGGACTGGTCGCAGTATCTGTCTCTAACATCGCCCCACACTCGTAAGAAACGTGCAAAAGCTATACTGTCAGTAAATGCGTCTGGAAATTCATCTAAAACAAGGCGTGGCATGCGAGAGAACCGTAAGACAAAACAGCTGTGGAACACATAAAATATACGTAATATTCTGTACTCTGTCCATCATTTCTTCACTCAATACTTTTTTTTCATATGTTACATATACATATTTATATGTTTTTTTGGGTCTTTGATAAAAGTCAATATGATACATCAAAGATGGGACAGCCCATCACGCCGAGGTTATAATTCGTCTTTCTTGGTTTCTTCCTTCTGTAAATAAAGAAAGAATGGAAACGTTCTAAGTAAGTTTGATGTCTTTCCAAAGTTTGGCCTGGACTTTGTGATGCCTTTCCCTTCTTTGGCTTCATTTATATGCTCCTTTATGGAAGGGGGGGGGCATAGAATTTGTGCCTTCATCTTATCTTTTTATTTTTTTAAACGCTCAAAATGATCAATATGTTGACTAACGAGCAATCGAATCAAATTGTAATTCAGGTTTTATTTACATGCTAAAAAATTTGCCTATCAAGTGTAGGGCAAATTGTTGTTGTTCTGCATCTTGTTATTCAGAAAACAAGCTTATGCATGAGAAAAAATTTTCATACTTTCAATTTAAGCTCATTTCTTTTATATGATTATATCTGTATTTAAATTCAAACTGCAGTGCAAAACATTTCACAAGTGTGGAAGCTATCTAAATATGAGATGTTCCAAATGAGGTGAAATATTTCTACATTTTATCTAAAACACTTATTATATAAGGTATATCCTATGGCTAATGTATATAAATAATATGGTTGAAATAAGTACACACTGTCGAGCAAAAACATGGTTAGAGGGGAAAGCCAACAAACAGTGAAAAGTCCAGATGCCAAACTCCATAATGCGCATAATAAATACATTATCATCAAGGCTCAAATATAAAAAGATGGTATATGGTATAAATTTGTATTGAAGCAGCCAAGTATCTGTCTGACAGACAGTCAAACAGATCTCTCGGCTTCTTCAGTACAATCAACACACACAATTTCTTCATTTAATCATTAAATAAGAAAAAAAATTATGCAAATATATTTTGCAAGAAGGAAACAGTTGTTTCAGCTTTTACTTTGCAAGAAAATTATTCATCTGATCATTTAAAAAACCGCAAAGGTAACATTCAAGAGCTAAAAATATACAAATAATCAACAAGCACAACATGCTGTTATAGACATATGCTGTGCCATGTGACCCATCATGTGACAGTATGTCATCTAAGCTTTGATTGGTGAATTTCAGTCCAATATTTTGAAATCAATTCACCAATTGGCCAATCTGATACACTGCCACAGTACAGGCAAAGCATGACAAAATACCCCCAATACCAAATCAAACTGCATCAATATGACCATTACCTGTTCTGTTTCTTCTGCATCTTTGGCATCTTCGTCGGCTGCTGGCTGACCGTCTTCCTCTTCACCATCAGCATCGACCTCTTCATCTCCACCTGCATCTTCTGCTTCCTCCTCCTCTGGTTCTTCTTCAACCTGAAGAAAGATGGCAGCACTTTTTCTTAAAACTTCTCAAAACTATTTCTTAAAATTATATTTTGATGCTGTGCTTTAATGAAATACTTCTCCATCACAATATGTATAATCTTCCTTTTTACATGGAAAATATGCAAATGTATCCTTTAAAAATGGTATTGATAGAATACAAGTGACAAATTTTATGGGGGAAACAGCTGTTATAGCCCCAAAAAATGTGGAAAAAAAATCCAATTCAAAACAGAAATTGTGTTTCATCTCGTTTCTTGTAACTTTTGTATAAAGTTGACAACCTCCCTATCTATAGACGTACCTTTTCGTCCAATGAAATGTCTAAACTGAGGCGCATCATGCGCTCAACTCTCTCAGCAAACCCTGCTGTGTCCTTGAGGGCATAGCCTGACCGCAGAGTGGCAGTCTCAAACATGACCACTGCCAAATCTTTGGCAGTTTGGTCGTCCTCATTTGCCTGTGAATAGAAACACACAGGTCTGTGATTCATCTTCCTCACCAAAACTATATAGGATTATCTATGTCTAATTTCATAACCTCTTGTGAAAAAAGTTCTCTTCTTTCAATAAAAGCTTAATAGGACAAAATTACTCAGGGGTGTTTTAACATTTTCATTCATGTCCACCCCCCCCCCCCCCACCCCCCACCCCAAGACCAGACATTTTCAAAATAATAATTTCTTGTAGATAATTTCATAAGCTGGAAAAAAAAAGTGAAAAAAAACTGGGTTGCTTTCAGAATATAAACTCAAATCTGTGTAATTTCCCTGCACTTTACCTCCACTTTACTCTTGAGTTCCTTCATGAGAGGATGCCTGGGATTGATTTCCAGTGTTCTCTTCTGTGATGCATAGAATCTGAAAATTACAAAACACAATTACCATAAGAAGTTACAAAAGCCCTGAACCCAATACCATGGTGTCAGACAAACAGCAAGGGTAAAAAAAACATCCAATTTTCACTCAGTTTCTCTGGCATATAATCCACTAGAGCAGATTTCATTATTCATCTCAGAGATTTACAATCAATAACCATAAAAGGCATCTCAATGTGACCTAGCTGCCATTTTGACATTTCTCTACAATAATCTCCATAATTTATACACTTCAAATATGATAGTAAAACCGCCACTAAAAAACTGTACAAATTAAAATTAACCTAGTTCAAGGCTAGCTTTATTCTAACAAAACATTGACTAAAACACCATTTAATGATTTACAAATGGACTGTGGTTGTGTCCTTTCTGGGGTACTGCTAGGCTTTTTTTTCTTTTACCTAAATTTTTTAAGTAAATGGGCAGGCAAAAACTTACTCTTGAGAAGGATCTTTGGCTTTAGCGTAAGCCTGTGCCTGCATAATTCTCTCCATGTTACCAGACCAGCCATACTGACTGGCCACCAGGGTGCAGGGTGACTGGTCAAGACGATCCGAAATGACAGCTTTTTCAATCTGTAATGAAAATTTTTAAGCAAGTGTTAAGATTTAATGATGTTGAAATTGACTAGATTAACAATTAACCAAAGTTTGGTGTAAGTTATTAGGATGAAACCAGTGACTTCATTTAAATTTAATGTTAGGAAGATTCTGTCTTCTAAAAAATAACTACACCACTCACATTGGACAAGTTCTAAAAATGATAAAAAGGAAATATGTAAAACAAAATGCTAAATTATAATTAGGATTATATATACTAGACTGCAAGCACAAAAGATGACAATATAGTAATGAAACTTAAACCTAACTACTTACTTTATCAGCCAAAGCCTTCTCTTTCAGCCATTTTGTTAGGGGTTCAAATTCTTTCTCCAGGGCTTCCTTTCTCTCTTTGGCCTTCTCAGACTCCTCCAGCTTCAAGCCTTCTTTGGCGACATTCTGGAACTTTTTGCCGTCAAACTCTGGCAGAGACTGTATGCAGTACTCGTCGATGGGTTCCACGAGGAAGAGGACCTCATAACCTTTCTTCAAGAGACGTTCCACAAATGGAGACTTCTCAGCCTAAAAAATAGCAATAAAACTAATTTTTTGAAAAGCAAAAAACATTTTGAATGATATTCTTGTGAAATTTGCTAGGTCTTTAAACCTGTCCTAAAATTACTATATTATTCCATTTACTATTAGATCTTGATTAAGCAAACAAATCAGTCATTTATCACCACTCATCTAAACAGGTCTTTTAAGAGACCTTTAAAAAGGCTGACAGTTTCCTCTCATCAGTACCAATGTCACATCACCCATAATCAATTAACGTTTTTTTGTTTGTTTGTTTGTTTGTTTTTCCAAGATGGCTCCCTAAAGGTCCACATAGCCAACAAAATTCATTCCAGGGCTCCTAGGTCATGATTCAGCACTAACAAACAAACCACAATGAAATTTATTTTTCTTTTAGACACTCACCTCTTCTCTACTTGTGCTAGCCACAAAGAAAATGGCCTCTTGTTTCTCTTTCATTCTCTCTGTGTACTCGGCAAGAGTCGTCATTTCAGTTTCAGAGTTGGAGGACTGGAACTTGAGCAGTTTGGCCAGACGAGTTCTGTTAGAGTGGTCCTCAATAACACCGAGTTTGATGCTGAAGTCACAAACATTTACACATTTAGTGCAGATCATGTTGACTAAGTTTCAGAAATGTATACACATTTTTCTTTTACAAAATTGCAGTCTAACACTGTATTATTTTTATTCTCTTTGGAGGGAATTATTGTCAAATTAAGAATTCTCAAAACTAATTGTAAAAAGTTGGCCTGTTTCCTATTTTTATTACATTCACTATCTGTATGGTTGAATTCAAAAAGGCTTTACTTCATCAGAAAAACAGTATCAAACAAGGCAGCAAAGCTGTCAAATGTACAGACAAAAAACAGAAAATAAAGATGCAAAAAAGGTCATTTTGTCAATTTTGATGCAATAATAAATAATGCTTATAATAGCACTCTCAGTCAACACTGAATTTTAATCTTGCACAACAGGTAACATGGTCAATAACAGGAGCAGACCCAGAGATATTTTCTGACAGTATTACAAAGTATCTATGTTGATCCATCCTCCATTTTGATGGTCTTCCAACAGAAAAAATAGATACCAGTCAATATAAACTTAATAACCTGACTGCCTTCCGGAAGACCCAGAAGATGGTCTCAATCCACCCCTTCAATAAGATTACAGTTTCAGGACCATGAGAGTTCAAATTCACATTATGAAAGTCTCAATATTTGAAAAATGATGACAGTGCATAAAATAATATTACATAATGTTTAAAGACATAAAAAACAATACAACTGCTTATGTAGAAATACAGAAAATGTGCAGAGCCCCAGGCAGATGAGAGTTAAAAGTCACAAATGCAAGTGTTTGAGAAAAAATTATAAAGGAAAACAACAAAACTAGAAAAGCACCTTGAGAGTGCAGACCTCTGCCAAGGCAGCAATTGTTGATTATTATTGATAATTGATTGATTATTGATCCGGACCACCACCAAAAATTAATCATTGTTCTCTTTGGCCCACTTCCGACAGTTCCTGAAAATTTCTGCAAAATCGGTCCATAACTTTTTGTGTTATGTGGATGACAGACAAACAGGGGTGAAAATATAACCCCCTTGGCAGAGCTTGAGGTAAATATAATTCCAATGAAGATGCTATTCAAACTTTTAATCTTCCAGTTTGATATATATATATATATATATATAACTTATTTGCAATATTAAACAAAATTTACCTGCATAATTATCACTGCTTCCTTATTATTAATCTAGCAGAGGGCTTTACCTTTGGGAGTTTACAGGGAAATATCAATAAGTGTGCTTTACGTAATCTCATTTAATGGCCTATTAAAGCAAATGACTTTATAACTCTGAAATTGATCTACTGATACCCAAGGGTAATTTACAGTCTGACCCACTCAAAGGTCTTCAGGCCCATAAGTCACACCTTAAGAAAAGCACAAAACCATAATGCCCAAAATAGGAGACTACCAATCCTGATGCAATAATACATTATGGTTAACTGCACAGTCAACATCAACTTATGCACAACAGGTAACACAGACGAAAGTAAAAGCATAAGGCTCCAGGCCCATCAGAGTTCAAGTTTATACTTAGAAAGTGCCAGAATGAGAAAAATGAAAATTTCACAAAAAAATGCATAAATACAATAAACATGATAATCCAATAGATCTGGTTTTCTCATGAGCTGAAGGCCAATCCTAAAAATCGTACTTGTAAGTTTAAAATCATAATAAGTAGCACAGTTTTCTTTTCATAATGTTTGCAGTAGCAGTGCAAAAAGATTGTTGTCAATTTTGATGTAACATTACATAATAAATTAGAGAATAATTATCACCAATTTTTGTTTATTGACTATAAATAGGATGGACATGTAGAAAATAGGATTATCATTTGGCTTCATGTCCATGGGAGCTCCGAGTCCCACAATGAATATGCCAAAAAGATAATGAATATTACACTAAAATGTATAATTTCCAGAAAAAGAAGCCAATTAGACTGCTTTTCTAACTCAGGCTGCATTTTAGTCCTGTGTTTCTTTTTTGAAAGTTTGACAGTCATAAGTAACACGGTTTTCCCATAATGGTCATCAAGGCAGCAGCACCAAAATTTGTGTTTTCTTCTATTTTGATGCAACATTACATAATGCTTAACAGCATAATGATCATCGATTTTTAATAATAAAATATAAGTGTCATGGATTTTCACAAAATGTGACTAGCATGGGTCTTCAAGCCCATGGAGGTTCGAAGTCACACCTTGGAAATGCCAATATGTGAAAAATTAAATTTTCACAAAAAACTGTTTAATTGGCAGAAAAATTTACCAAACAGACTGCATTGCCTACTGAAGCTGTATTTTAGTCCCATGTTTCTTTCCTGTAAGTTTGAGAACAGTAAGTGACATGATTTTCCTTAAATGGTCATCATGGGAGCAGTGCCCAAAATAGGGGTTTCTTCAAATTTTGATGCAATATTACATAATGTTTTACAGCATAATGACCATCAATTTTTAATTATAAAATATTAGTATCATGGTTATTCAGAAAATGTAACTAGCAAAAGTCTTCAGGCCCATGGAACTTCAAAGTCACATATTGAAAATGCCAAAATGTAAACAAGACAGCACTGTTCTGAAATGGGTTTATTTCCATTTTTAACACTTTTTTAACATAAAACAAAATAAACAGTTTACTGCCATTTTTATATGACCAATGAAGAAAATTGATGAGATGGGAAAAGTATCAATAGAACAGTGTTAAATGTCCAACTTCCTCCATTCTGAGATTCTGAACATAGTGGATGAATGCATCTGACCAACTGTAATGATATGAGTTTATTTCCATTTTTGACACTTTATTACACAATACATGATAACAAGTTTACCATCATTTTTACAAAATCAACTAACAATGTTGTAAAGATGTAGGAAATGTCAAACAAACACTTTTACGTATCTTATTAGTTCAATAATGAGACTGTTAACATGCCTAAGAATTGAATGTGAGGAAATGTGAAAAAACAGCATAACTTCTAAAATAATGGACTGATTATGTTGATTTTCAAACTCAACCTGTGTTTTAGTAAGATTGGCCCCTCCTGTGAGTATAATGACAATTGGCCAATCTGTTTTTCTTATATTGTGTTATCAGTGTTGCATATATATACTGAAAAAAGTGAAAAAACAGCATAAATTCCCTATAAGTGACCCGATCATGCTGATTTTCGAACTTGACCTGCGTATTATGAATATTCATCAGTTCTGTAAGTTTCAAGCCAAAAGGTAAAATGGTTTTCCACTTATCGTGTTATCGGTGCTGCATATATGCTGAAAAAAGAGAAAAAATAGCCTAAATTCACTAAAAATGACCCAATCATGCTGATTTTCTAACTTGACCTGCGTATTATGTATATTCATCAGTTCTGTAAGTTTCAAGCCAAAAGGTAAAATGGTTTTCCACTTATCGTGTTATCGGTGCTGCATATATGCTGAAAAAAGTGAAAAAACAGCATAAATTCCCTATAAGTGACCCGATCATGCTGATTTTTGAACTCGACCTGCGTATTATGAATATTCATCAGTTCTGTAAGTTTCAAACAAAAAGAAAAAACAGTTTTCCACTTATCGTGTTATCGGTAAAAGTGCACAGCGACGGCGACGACGGCGACGACAGACGCAGATGACGGCTATATGTACAGACACATCTGTGTCTGTACATAAAAAGCACTTAATAGCTACAGATTTTAAAAAATAAATTCAACATACTTTGTGCTGAACTCTTTCCAGAATTTATCAAAATCCTCCTTTCCAATCTTCTTGATCATGTCCAGCGTTTTACGCACAAGTTTCTTCTTTATAACCTTGAGCAATTTGTGCTGCTGCAGGGTTTCACGTGACACGTTCAGGGGCAGATCGTCAGAATCTACGACACCGCGAATGAAGGACAGATACTTTGGCATCATGTCTTCAAAATTATCTGTGATGAAAACACGTCGAACATACATCTGGAGTAAAACGGACAATATAAAAATTACAGTAAATTCATTCACAAAATGCAAAAAATTAAAAATACACCAAAAAAGTGTTAACCCAAAACAAGCATATGCTAGAATAAACCTTCATCTAAAAATTCTTCAAATATTAAGAGAGAGGTTTTTGAATGTGAACATATCTTTGAATGACTGAACTGTAAAAAGATTGTCTTCAACAGCTATAAAATATGAAATAATTTGAAAATACTGCTAAGAGAGGAAAAAAAATCTACAACAGCAGCTGAAAAATCGTACCTTGATATTATCGACCTTCTTCCCGTAACTCTGGAAGGTATCTGGTGGGGAGGTCTTGGGGATGAAGAGGATGGACTTGAAGGTCACCTCACCCTCGGCTGTGAAGTGGGTGTGAGCCAGAGGGGCATCACTCTCTCTGCTTATAGCCTTGTAGAAGTCATCATACTCATCAGATGCAATGTCTGCAGGTCTGAAAATATGGGATTCCAATGACTCATCTTCTCATTTTTTTTTTTTACATATTGAGCTGAATTATTCATTATAATCCGGAATCTAGAGCGACCAATTATTAAGTAAAAATGTTCAGTTTGACACAAACTTTTGTTAATAATAAGTGGAATAACATTATTCAGAACTATTCCAATAAAAATGTTTATAGAAAAACCACCTCAGTAAGACTAATCAACACTTCCATATTAGTTACATCAAGATATGTCATCATTGGTGAATAAGAAACCAATACCTGCTTCATTACGTGTGTGTGCAAGTAGCAAATGTGCATGTGAGTGTATGTGTGCACAATTGTGTGCTCTTTTTCCATGCCCAACAGCAAAGCCTTACTTTCTAGTCCAAATAGGTTTGCTACTGTTAAGGAGTTCCCAGTCCCAAGTTGTTTTCTCCACTTTTTTGGTCTTTGGCTTGTCTTCCTCCTTCTCTTCCTCAACCTGAAAATACAGAAAAATAAAAAATAAATCAACATAAAACATAAATCAATATTTAGTATCAAAATTTAATGTGTCACTTGTTTAGATAACAGTATGCCAGTCTGCACAATTCTGAACAATGATTTTTTCATCAAAGAGACAGAGAAGGCTTTCTTAAGTTGAAGACAAAAACGTGTCCTTGTCCTTGGACCAGCCATGCTCATTCAAATAATCTAATTGACCTCAGGTGACCTCTTATTGACCTCAGGTGACCCCTACCTTTCCTTCTTCCTCCTCATCTTCATCCTCATCTTTCTTCTCCTCGGCTGCCTCATCCTTCTTCTCTTCCTCCTCCTCAATTGGCTCGTCCACCATCTCCGTCTTGAACAAATATGATCACAATGTTAAAATTATAGCTAAAAAATTACAAACTAAATGTGCCATCTGACATTTTCAGTTCACTGAAAATAGCACTTGACATTGTCTCCAGTGTTCAGTGACCTCCAGGGACCTCTTTATGACCATATATGACCTTAGCATTATTCCCTCCATAGAATGCATCTAGGCAGCTTCAATAACAGGTTCATAATTTGACAGGTTTATTCCTACATTCCTATATATGCTACAACAGCAGTAACGTCACTGGCATGTACTACATGCCGGACTGGCAGCAACAACATGTAAAACAGCTAGTAATGTCTGAGAGCATGTTACGAGAATTATCCAATTCACCTTTGATATCTGATATTTGAAATTAATGTCTTACTGGAAATAAGCAAAAGTTTTCCAAGTCAAGTTCCTAATCTCACAGCTAATGCTGGATGTACAGTAAATATCTGAATCAAAGGTCACTAGTAGACTTGTATACACATATACCTGTACATGTATTAATATGTACACAGAAGCATAAGTGCGTGTGTATGTGCTATTACCTTGCTAGTCCACAGGTAGATGGGGAAGTTGATGAACTGACTGTATTTCTTGACCAAGTCTTTAATGGTGCCTTCATTCAGGTAATCATGAGCCTCCTCCTTCAAGAACAGACTGGAAGAAACAAGGAAATTATTTGACTGAGAAAAAAATGTGAAAATAATAAAAATTGAGATGTCATTGAGAAAGACACCCACCACCCTACCTCCAATGAAATCCATGCTTCTAGAACATTTTATAATATAAACTAGAATGAATAGTGAAATTTTCACCAAAATGAAACCGATTTCCACTACTGTTGTTGCCATGGTTACCTAATGGTGGTTCCTCTTCCTAGGGTGTTACCCCTGGGGTCCTTGGTGACGGAGAAAGAATTGGCATCTGACTCCCAGATGTACTGCTCGTCATTGTTGCTCTTTGAAGTGACCACAACACGATCAGCAACTGCAGGGGAAAAATTTTATTTTAAATGTCATTATTTTTAGAACATCAAATTTCAGTGGGGGAAAATAACAACTGTCATATAAAGAAACTACAGACAAAATTTCATACTACTTCACTACCACAAAGCACAAAAGCAAGTCAGTTATGTAATGGCTGTCCTTGTCCTATCCATAGTATCCTTCATTATCAACTCCCTAGACAGTCAAATTAAATTCCACACATGCTCTTTCAAAAATTCTATGAGAATATAAAGGTTCCCAAACATGTGAAAACCACTCACCCAAGAAAGAAGAGTAAAAACCAACACCAAACTGTCCAATGAGATCGCTGGCTTGTTCTCCTGTGGATTCTCCCAATTTGTTCAAGAATTCACTGGTGCCAGATTTGGCAATGGTACCAAGGTTTTTCGTAAGTTCTTCGCGTGTCATGCCAATGCCAGTATCAGTAACATGGATCACGTGATTGTCCTTGTCAGCCTGGAGATAAAAAGTAAGTTTTATTGAACAGTTTTCCAAGAAAATTTAAAATCAAATATGTAATTATTTTCTTCATCAAGCCATATATGACAACAAGCTTTTCTTACCACCTGTCCTGATGATATCACATGGGATAAATGACATCACCAAACCTATGACTTCACTGAGGGACAGTTGCCAAAAAAATACAATCCAGAAAATTAATCTTAATTTCTAGAACTAAGACATCAACTCAATAAAATCCATAGCAGTCCACTAAGTAAAATACGATTACATTTATTTATTAAACAATCACACCACTTCATTTAACTGTACTGCTATCCAGGTTTACTTCCTTGAGATATTACATCATGGTTCACTTGAACTGTCATCATCTTTGGTGTGAACTACTTAAGCCAAAGTCATTGTTACACTAAGGGTGTACCTGTGTCAAAAATAAAATACTTATCTGATGACTAAGCCTATCAAACAAATTTCTTTGAAAAAAAAATACTAGTATTGCAAAACAATTATTTACCAAACCCCACCCACTACCATTTTCATATCATAGTTTATAGTTCTGGGTCTCATCCGTGACCAATAGACCTATTTATACAAATGAGTGTATTTTTAGACATCACAATTTACTTACAATATATCAATAACTATGCATCACATGAAGAAATCAAAAACACTTTCAACATGAGAGGATAAACAATGCTCAGTGAAGGCCTTATGTAACAGACAGCAGTGAGTAGCAAATAATTTTATTTTTTCAGAATGTTTAATAATTTTCATCAGCTGGCCACGTTAGAGTGGTAGCCTGTCATATAACCTTTAAATTAATAAAAACTGTAAATATAATTAAATATTTTGAATTATGTTTACCCTTATGACTATACCATGCAACAAATATACTTAGCTTATTAATTTTTTCCTATCTTAAACCAGCAACCATATATATTAAATTAAAAACCTAAAAATACCTTGATTTTGATGGTGAGCTCCTCGTTTGAACCCAGGGCATCTTTATCGGTAAGTGAGAGGAAGCGGATCTTGTCCAGGGCATCAGACGCATTGGAAATCAGTTCTCTGAGGAAAATCTGAAAGGAGAAATGAGATTATAAACAAAATCAAATTATACTTGTCTGGTTTATTCTGCTGAAAACATTCTGAAAATACACATTTGTCTTCAGTGGGAATGTCATATATAGACTTCATGGTTGTCAAAAGTCAGTTTTTAGCCTAATTTATAAACTAAGGACAGCTTCTATAATAGGTAATTAATGCTGTACGTGTGTATGTGTGTGTGTGTGTGTGTGTGTGTGTGTGCGCACATGCACTCATGCAAGCATATCCAAGTAATATATACTTTACAGTTGTTAAGGCTCAATCACATGGCAACATCAGAAAAATGGCACTCACTATTATTTGCTACAAATTTGATTATGCAACAGGAAAGGCAAACATTTTAAAATTAAAATTCCTTGCTAAAGATGCCCCACTAACACCATTTTTCTAACATGAAACTAATTCCATTGCCATTCTGTTAATTTCAATGAAAAATTCTCTACGAATTAAAGAAAAAAAATCAACAGACAGCAGTACATATTTTCAATATGAAGCTGTACTGAGTATAATATTACATGCTGTTTGCCCAGCAATACTGCATGGACTCCCCAGTCAGAAGATAGCTCTCGTAACACCTGCCAACAGGCATGTACTCACCAATAATCGTGTCTAATTCTGACAGCTAGCTGGATTACAGCAATAACATGTTCTCATGTTTAAATTAACTAAGAAGGAGATAAAGACGCTATCTTGGGGTTCTCAGGAATATCAAATCCACTACCATATTCAGTGTGTCAATAGAGTCGAGAAAGGAGGGATTGTTTTCTAAGTTCATCATTTTATTTTATTTTTTTAAATGTATATATTTATTTATCTTTTTTTTTTTACATGACCTTACCATAATATACCTAAATTCTTCAAACTGTTGGATTCCATTACTTTCTAAACATCCAGTTTAATGTTTCTTAATCTTTAACTTCTTACAGACCTGTCCTTGGTGAAATACTGACCCCCCCCCCCCCCCCCATTTTTTTCTCTCTTGTCTGTGTGATCACAGAAAATACGATTAACGAGTAATTAATGATAGCACCACATCTCCAAGGCTATCAGCTAAATCAGCAAAACATAAATACACATCCCATTTCCTAGACCAGTTACATAGAGAGGGAAAGCAGCTTTACCACTGCAGACTGGTACATTGGTTTCTACTGCAATTACCTGTGTTAACTGTATAACAGATTTTACTTATGATTATTATATATATTATTAACAGCTCTCACCACCTGGTGCGTTATATCTTCAGCATGTATAATAGATAGCACTGCGTAATTATACAGATTGTGTTTAATAATATCGTAGGAATTGTACAATTAATACTGCATATGATCGTGACGCATGTAGGCAGGTGTCAGCATGTGCCAATGTGTATGTGTGTGTGAATGTGTGTACGTATGCTTGTGTGTCTGTCTGTCAGCATGTGTCTTGATGTGCATGTGTGTGTGTATACATGTGAGTATGCAGGAGTGAGGAAGAATACACTTGTTGGACTAGCATTGCCTACTTCAAGATATCTTTAAGTAGTTTTTTGGTCGTACTTCTTGCTTAGAGTAATTGCTTTATCTAGAGTCAGAGCCAACTAAAATTGTAGGCTAAACTTTTAGACCAATTTTCAGTCTAGAAGTTCTTCTGAGATTCAAGTCAATGACCCCTGTATCTGCACATTCCTCACTTAAAGCTCTACCTCCCCCATCTCCCTCTCTCCATGCAGACATACCTGTGGTACCTATTAGAGGCTAATCCTCAATTACCAGCTCATCACTGACATTATCAAAACCACACATCTCCACCATAAAATCAAACAATACTTGTGCTACTATACAAGCCACTGGCTTCACTATATGGCAGCATGGGTGATGTCTGTATATACTGAAGCAGGCAAATCATTTTTGTCACTGCTGCAGTTACAGGAATTTATATATACTATGTAAAACGATGATCTGATTTAGTCATATTTCATTCATTCTAAGGTTCCAAAAATTTCTTAAACTGTGATCGAGAAAGAAGATCTCATACATCTCCTGCTCACCATAAGAATCTCTCATTTTTTTCCAACATGCAACACCTTTCTTTCCACAAAACAAAGGGAGGTTCTTCTGAAACAATTCATACGTTGAAAATCATTGTTTTAACTTAGCATTGGGTCTTAACTGCAACGTGGACTGGAGGCAAATTCTAAGCTAATTTTTTTTTATTAATTAGCCAAGTGCACGAAGTACTCAAACAAGGGAAACCTTTCAAAACACTATTATAATAATTTACTGCTTTTTCAACATTTTTTTCACCTTGATCTTGACCTACTTTCCCCCACTACCTGTGGCAGTTTGTTTACACCTATGGTGTTATCCAGGTAACCAATGTTGAACCAATAAAACAAATTGCCAGTTAATCATAAATCAGGCCAAGGTTCAGAAGCGTGATCAGAAGACCTTATCAAGAGAGCACCACTTGAACAGAGGATGTTTTGTAGCAAGGCCGGAATCACCCTGATTCTACTGAAATAACTCCAGTTTAGCTTTACCTATGCCCTTTTCAAAACTGGGACACAAATGTACTGGGGGAAAAGTCATGTTACCAAGGCAACGTGACACCCAGGGTGCTGGGAAAAGGATTTCCCCTTACATCCTTATAATCATATGATATGGGAACATTCACAATACATACACACACACACCCACATTCTTGAATTTTCTTCAAAACATTCGGATTACATACTAGTACGTGATGATTATCTATAGTAAATGGATACAAGTTTACGTAAGTAGCTAAAAAGCTTTTGTGTGTTTAACTTGAAAGGTTGTGGTAAAGGTTCCAAGTAATTTGCTTCTAAAAACAAATCAATACCAGGTATTAACTATACTTTGCTCTGTTCTAAATGGCACATATTACGGTGAAACAGTTATGGATAAATTTCAGATTCTGCTATCTAAGCTCACGCACATCTTGAGACTAGCAACAAACAGTGATTGCTGTAAATATGTACATGTATACAAAATTCATTCGTTCCATTTTTACGACATTCTCCATACTTCAAATATATATAAAAAATATGAAGACATTCAAACAATTTCTATTTGCTCTAAATTTTATATATTTATTCTTCTATACATTTTGTCTTATATATATTCATTCACCAAATAAACTAACATTGCCCTCAAATGGGCACCTTCTACTTATAGCTTTTGCCTACTACTTGTGCAATCTGCAAATTATCCTCACTCCCACCTTCATGAAAAAGAAAAAAAAATTCCACGCCTTACAAAAATAACCACAGTGCATCACTAACCCTTTAACTAACTCAGTGAACTGAATTGGCATTAAAGGTTCCAAAATCTGGCGAAACTACTGAAATAGCCGTGTGATGTGCGAATCACCTCTGCAGCATATTAGGTGTTTGATCAGCAGGAGTGGGCTGTCTGCTCGATCCACTGCCATATTACTAAAGGTTAACTCTAGGGGAAATCGGTGCTCGCATTGACTTACAGCAAAAACTGGCAGTTGCTAAATACATAATTGTCTCTCAACATAAGCAGCTCTGTATCAAGGCTGACTGTGCTTAATACCATGGTTACCTGCATATTCATATGATAACTTGAAATGTTATAATCTCTCTCTCTCTCTCTGTCTTCCTCACCTCCCCCCCCCCCCCACCCACTCATTTTACAACTGCCAAACACCCCCTCTATTTCTTCACAGTCATTATCTAGAAAATACACATTGCACTGTACATATAAGTATATTAGCATTAACTTCAACAAGCCCAATATATGGCTGTCGATAGAAATTATTGATATATGGCAACATACTAAAAACCAGGGGTCGAAATGTTGCTTTCCCGCTTTCCCGCGGGAAAGCTATTGCGAGCTCGGGAAATCTAAGCCATATCTTACTTTCCCGTCCGGTAAATCATTGAAAATGTCCGGGAAATGCAAAAACCTTTCGGGAAACCGCGCTTAGAGGTCGCTTTCCCGAAGAACTGTTACCTATAATGAAATTCATTTCCTGGCACCAAGTTGTGCTGATACAAGCCGTTAATTATTTAACTATTTTCCACAACGCAAGTAAGCTAGACGTAAGTACTCACTATGAAACTAAGGACGCACGCACGTGACTAGCTAGAAATTGTTACGGGGCCTCCTTTTGAATTTCAAGAGAGTTGTCAATCAAAATCGTCTCGAGGCATTTACAGTGGTATATCTGACTCGTTCCCTATACCATTTACACAATGATTGACATAGAAAGGATAAAGCTGTGTAGCTAGCATGTATAACATAGAGAGGTACAAACCTACGCAGCTCACGGAAACAAATTAATGTGCGTGAACAAAGTTAACGCATCGTCCAAGCCTACACAAATAACGGGAACCAGAGAGCGTAGTACGGGGAACGAATATCAGTCAGCCATTTATCCACGATCAGCTGATGCAAGATTCAGGTTGCGCGCTTAGTCGGGCTCAAGTTTGACGGAGTTTGATAGTCAGAAAATGAATCTCTTTGAGCATGAGCTCCTCAAGTGGAAAATCAAAGACGAAAGCAAGGAAAAAAAACAAGCAAACTCGCTAAACAAGACACATGTAAACTTCAAGACACGATAAGAAATGAAGGTGAAGCAGGTGCACATGGCGACGATGCAGGTACGTCGTAAACAATAATAACGCCTAACAAGTTTTATATCTAACGAATTGTAAATTTTATGATAAAGAAGACGTTTTTACCTTTCTGTTACGTAGTAAACATTAAAATTGCCCTACCTCGTTCTCTTTGCTGATGACATGACGTACTGAAAAACAAATCGGCCCTTTTCACAGACCGAGTTTTTCCTACCCTCGAATTTTCGGCTCTGCTCAAGAGCTCCACCTGGACTTATTTAGTTTGTTTGATTAGTGATTAATTTGTTTTTCATTGAACTCCTACCAAACTGATGACCTTTTAAAAGATGCCATGGGTTATTCTAGCCTTTATAATTAAGGACCTAATATCTTTATTCCCTTTATACTTCTGAAAATTGAGTGTTTTTAACATCAAAATTTCACTGCACTTCTTCAACTTCCTCTTTACTAAGTGGTATAAAATTGTCTACTATTAAGAAAATGCCCCAAGTTTCAAATGAAATTAATCATTGTGCACACTAGAAATAAGTCCAATTGTTTATTGGTTTGACCATGATTATATGATAATTGACATGTCCAGAGTCTGCCTTCAGTTCATAGTTAAGTATTCACATTACCATTCTAGTGAACAAGTTTCCAGTAATTTCTCTGTAACTGTATATAATTGCAATAAAATCTCAATCTATCAATTACCATTAATACTTACTTTTTAGCTGCCAAAGATGGACCCATGGAGAATATAGACAGTGACGAGTATGGAGATGAGACAATTGAAAGGCTTTCAGAACATTTAAGGAGGACACTGGATAACTCTGGCTTTATAACAAACATGTGCCAGGCTGAATGGCCTCAGTTAAAAAAATCCATGCTGGAACTTCATGAAAAGGGCGAGGACATAGTAACCTTTTTAAGTAAAATGCTGACTGTACTTAAAGACATTTACCCTAATATTTGTGCTCTCTCGGCCATTGTAATGGCCCTTCCAGTCAGCACTGCATATGCAGCATATGTATTTGGTACTAAGATTTCAGTCACATTAATGTTGACAAATACGTATACCCAGTTGTTATAAAAAACACTATATATGGATGCCATGTTAGTTTATTTCATAACAATAAACATTAATTTCTCAAAGATATGTTATTTCCTTTATAATTCATCATCATATTAAAATAAACTAATTTAATATCAGGGAAATCGGTCTTCATGATTTTGTTGTCAGGGAAAGCTACTTTCCTGCAGGGAAAGTAATGTACAAAATCACTTTCCCGGCAGGGAAAGTATGATTTTCTAAACATTTCGACCCCTGAAAACCTCAGTAATAAATGGGGGCCCACACCCACACCAATTCCTTTTACCAGTACGATTCCTTGGCAAGGTTTTCACCATTACTTACAGTGCTCAGAGCAAGCAGGCATCGTTATATTATGAACACTAAACTAACACTTGAAAATCTGCTGCTTCAAACGAGAAAAAAAATGTAACTGAAAGTAACAGGCCATGATCTTGATCCAGTTTACTGCATTTTAAAGTATGGTTTAAAAAATAAACACTTGACCAAAAAAAAAAGTAGAAACATCGTTAATTACTGAAAAACAATTTCATGTTTCCAAACTTCTTTGGCCAAGTGTAGAAACTCCTACTGCATAAAAAAAAACATTTTCCCCTGGATCTTTTTCTAAAACTGCCATTATGTGCAGCATTACCTATGAAATAATGGACCTGATATCTCTTTTGGACAAGAGTCTGGCTGAGGTGAAGATCTAGTGGTTTCTAAGTATTTCTGCACGTGTCTTAGCAGTTAAATTAACAGCTATTTCTACCCCTGTCTGACGTCAACAAGTCAGTCAGCATGAGATCAAATACAACAAATGTATCTAAATTATGAAAAGGGGAGGCTCAGACTTCAAGATATATGTTCACTTACAAAATAATAGGAATCATAAGAAAAGAAATGCTTAAATAATAATAATAAAGATGAAATACAACCAGAAGCAGTTTTTTTTTTTTTTTTTTTTTTGGGGGGGGGGACTAATGTATTTTCATAAGGGCATTGACTAGTTTGATTTTTTTTTTAGGTGTGAGCAAACAAAATAAAGATAAACAGCTAAATGAATATAAACCAATTTCAAAATCATTCAAACAATTTAGACTTAGTTTTCTCCCTAAACTGGAATTGTAATTTCTGCAATCATCCTCAATATCTGCGATCACCTCTACATTTTTCCTGCCAGCATCGAAGGTACTATATACCAATAATTTCCAGTTTTTGAAAAAAAAACTTTCCTCTTGAGCTTGACAGTCACTGAGATACTGGAGTGGAATTATTGATTCAAGCACTCCAATATCTCAGTGCCTGTCAGTAAAAAAGGTAACTTTTACTCAAAGCCTCAACACAATCTGAATGGGGACTGTGGAAACTGTCATCATGATTACTAAGTGCATATTAACACAGCTGATGGAAATTTATTTGCTGATTTTAATTTTTTTTCTAAATGAAATTCTTTCCAAAGCTTACCTCTTTGTTTTTGTAGAGAGAATTGATGATCAGTTTCATCATCCTGTCCACCTCAGCTTGGAATGTGTGTTTCTCAGCTTTCTCTCTCATCTCCTTCATCTGTGCCACACTCAGCCCGTCTAACTTTATAGCCTCTTCTTCTCTGTGAAACAATATCAAAGTTTTGATTACCTATTTCAAAATTATTTCAAACAATCGTCTCAGGTAGTGAGGAAGGGGATGGAGCTGCAATCTGCTAAAATTGGATATTTGAATGGAGTGTGGGTAGATTGTTCTTTGATAAAAACAAACTGGTGACGGCTGACGATAAGCTGCCTCTACTCATCAAATACTAAAGGATGTTTTTTACTGAATGATATCGACCAAACATCTTCAAATATGTGGCATTTGCCACCAGCCCTAGGCAATTTCATTTAACAAAGTTATTCTTCTGATTAGACTTCAGTTAAAATAAGCAGTTGTTTTAAATCAATCTTCCTTAAAATATCTCGTCTTAGGACTGATAAATCTTTATTCAAACTAGTGTTTTCTGAGGTCTGACAGCATGAGTGACCAAAAAAGCACAAAATTGATGCTATTCTCATCTTTAGACAATGCACAAGAAAAAATACAAATAGGAAGCATTCAGTATTTCATTGCTTTTTATTTTGCTTTAGAGCCAACATAAAGCCAACAGAAACAAAGTTTCTGTAATTTCCACTGGAGGCAGCAATCATGAAGTCACCAGCTCAACAACAGGCCACCTGAATAAAGGTTAGAGAGACAGTTATTCTTTAGAACTACTTATTCTTTTCTTTTATCCTGCAGATTTTACCTAAAGAAGCCTAAATTTGGACATCCTTCTGACTCAACATATTCTGTATTATACGAGCCAGTAACTCATTTTGAGATTTTGAAATGCCCCCTTCCTGAAATGATGATGAAGGTGTAAGGGATCACATCTTACCGGCTAAAGTACATGGATAACCTTATGTCTGAGCATGTAAGTCAGCCATAGCGTACAGTAAACTTAATATGAGTTATTCATTGCTAAACAAGGTGTGCAACAGTCTACTAGTAGCAGACAGTGTGTGTGTGTGCATGTGTGCGTACATGCATGTGTGTGTGTAATAGTCTACTACTGGCAGTGTGTGTGTGTGTGTGTGTGTGTGTGTGTGTGTGTGCACACGCGCCAGCATGTAAGAGTGTGTTTGCATGTGTGTGCACCCACCTTTGTACTGCCTCATCATCAGTCTTTGAGCCATCTCGACTCTTGCCGATGTCAGCATCAACTGTGGCTGCCTCCTCACCATCATCTCCATCTGCTGCAACTGTGAATCCTGAAGAACAAAAGCAGTACATCTAGAAGTATATCAGAGTTGCCGAGAGTTAAGATATTTTTATCCCAGCAAAAAATGGTACACTTACGTATTCAGTTTAATAAAGACAGTACTTATAGGTTAATAGTACTAAAAACCAATATCTACCAGTACACCTCTCAAGCCTTTTTTACTTGCCTAATTTTTAAATAATTTTATCCAATTTAAGTCTCAAAGCTCACTATTTACCACATTATAATTATGATAATCATAATTGTTAAATGGTTTGGTATGGCATGGGGTCCAGGGGAAGGAGAGATGATACTTTTCAAATTTGGTTCCTAAAAAGTCGAAAAACTGCTGACAGTCAGAAAAATCTCATTCCTGATTCACTGCAAACAGCAGTTACTACACCAAACATCCTGGGAAAGAGGTTATACTACTCAATATGATCATGCATGCAGCTTAAAAAACCTCTACAGGTAATAGGATTCCTCACATACCACCTGTAGCAAGAACACCTCCAAGTGATAAGCTACAGGCAGTTCTAGATCAATATGCTCAATTTCAATTTAAGAACCTGCCCATAACTATATGTTGCCTTATTTTAGTTCTTACACCATTCTTTGAGTTTTGTGTAATAGTTAGTAGAACATTTGTGAAGAATTCTTGGGGTACGTCTACATGTAATATGTACCCGTCTTCACAAGTAACCTATTTAACATATATCTATGGGATTTCATTTTGAAAATTCCATTTTGACGGTGAAAGGGGGAGGGGGACAAGTTAATAGATGTTGGAACTTTAACCCAACTGTTACTGATTATCTTACTGTTTGAATCACTCAAAACATCAAGGTTGTGTTGATCACAAACAACATATTGCAGGGACAGATCCAGGATTATCTGAAGGTGGGGTCGGTGGTTGCCAAGCCAACCTTCCCCCTCCACTTGGTGTGGGGTTTGGTGGGCTTCTTAAGGAACCCCCCCAAAAAATAGGTATTTTAGCGGTCTAACAGTGCCATTTGGTAGGGTTCACAACTATGCTTCAGCTGGGCAAAATTCTAATTTCAAGCAGGTATTATTGGTGTAACTGTTTTTCAGAAATCAAAGGGGGTGTCAGGACCCCCCGGACCCCTCTTCTAAATCCACCACTGGATTGCAAGTTGCAGATCTCAGAATGTTCGAGATTGAAGAAGAGCAAAGGACATTCTCTCTCTTCTGTTTGCCACCTTTCTTCTGTAGTCTTTTGCATAAATCGCCTTGTTGCAAATATGTAACCAGTGCTTGGGGTGGTTTCATGCAGGATGCAATGTCAATAAATTACGAAACAATTGCTAAACTTTGAAAAAGCGTAACTATCAGAATCCAATCTAGATTCCAAGTTTATACATGTAATATACAGTACTCCTCCCATTCACATGCCCAAAAAAATTAATTCTATATCCCCAATCTTAACAGCTCAACACTGTTCAGATTCAGCCACCTGCTCAATCTTCAACACTACATCAGCACTGTTACGTGCATAAACTCAGTAAGTACATCACTTCGCTTACAAAGGTGAGCAAAGAGCATTGGATTTTGACATTTTTTGTTATTGACTTTTTCGCCGGTCAGTGCAACCGGCTTCGACCTTGAGGACTTCACTCTTGCAGATTGACACTCTGACAACTTACCAGCTAATAAAATAAGCCCCAATATTCCGAGGAACAAATATTTCCTCGCCATGGCTGAAGGTTGAAGAGAAATACTGTGCCCTTCTCACAATTAAAGAGCTCGCCCTGAAAGCTTCCCAACGTGAGTGTGTTCGAGAGAGGAAGTTCCCAACTTAAAGCATGTGTAGCAACCAACCAATCAAAATCCACCACGCATAAATTCGGTCCATAAATGTGCCCAATCAAATAACACCAAGTAAAAGTTACGTCCGAGCGTGGCCTGTCGTGATTGGTCACTTAGTGCCGGATTGGAAATCCTCGCTTCGGCCCCGTGACCCTGACCCGACCTTGACCTCTGTTCTCCTTCCTGGATTTCTTTCCCACAGTTCATCAGTTAAATAAACTTCCGGTAAATATTTGATGTGTTGTGAGGGACCTGTTGCTTTTATTGATCTTAGAAGGAGCTTGTACTATTTTAAGATGACGTAGATAATATGGAATATGCGACTAGCAACAAGAAGACCCGAGCCTGATAAAGGAAAAGTATGTATTTTAGAAAAATGTTGCTGCTGATAGGATTGTGCAATATTTGGGAAAGTTTTTTGGGCTGGGCGCGGACGTTGTTAATGAGAAATATGCCTGTAAGTTTCTGGCCTCTGGGGGATTGCTCAACACCACTGTTGCAAAGCAGTGCAAGTCTTGTATTTTGTAAATACTATATTTGCGTGGTCAGGGTAAGTAGTTAAGTCAACGGATTAATCCGTCTGTCTCGGTGCACGAACACTCCAATTTTAGTTTACGTCAAGAATGCGCAACGCGACTGAAACATGAGATAAGCAACTTCGCTGTCGCACTCCGCAACTCAGGTGAATCCACCGGAGCCGCGTGTCACCAAATGTATCTTGTCCCCCTTGGATGACGTCAGCAGGTACTTCCTCATGACTCATGTATTTATTGTCCCGCCAGGCGCCCCCTTTTTGTGATCTCGACCCCTTTTGCCTGGGTATAATGCCGTAGAACGGATACGCTGTGCTATTATTTACTACGTGCAGCAGCAGCGCTAGAATGACCGCGGGAGGTTGCTAACATCCGCAACTTGTTTATGCTACTATAGATTTTTCATGAGGTAAGTGGATGATGGCCCCAGTGGTGAAGCTTGTGCAATATTGGAGGATTTAGAGTGAGGAAAATCTTGGGGATTTTCTCTGCGGTTAAATTTAGCCAGCAAAGCGCTGTCTGGTCCCAGGCAGGGATATCCTTTTGTGTTTGTAAATGGAGTTTAGGCCTGTGAGTCAGCTTTATTCTGAAGTATGGGAAATCTGATGTTCACATCAACCTGTGATGCTGCAGTGTGATAACCTTAGTGAATCATTCATATGGTTAGTTTTTGAAGTTTGAACAGTTTGGAGGAGTTCCCTTGTTTAGTAAAAACAACACGTGGTCTCTCCAGTATCTTTGGGGTCAGGGGACTTCAACAATGGAGATAAAAATTTATGAATCAGCATCATTTTTGAGTCGCGTGGTCAAACTGATATATCATCAAGTTGCGGAGAGACGTTAACCACTTCTGTTACAGATTTTAGTGATAGGAGAACTGGAGCACAGGAAATTGGCGGTAATTAATAGCTTGTCTCTCGGTGATCTGAAAATGATCTCGTACGATGTGCCACTTTACTGTATGTCATTTGCATATATGTTTATATATTGAGTGAGTGTTTAAATGTTAGGCAGTTTATTGTGAGTGTCTTACTGTGAGGAGTTATGTCGATGGAAAAGGTAGTGTGAGCACACTTGAAATGTTTAGTATCATGCTGAGCAGGGAATGCATTTAGTGAGGAGTTTGTTTGTTTTGTTTTTTTCTTTCTTTCTTTTTATCGGTTGCATGTTTCAAATGACTTTTTTCCTTTTTTCCCTTAGAAATAGTATGCAGATATGGGAGCAAATTCATTCTTTAGTGACAGTGATGACAGCGGGCCGCCAACGCCGCGCCTGCACCGCTCGTTATCTCACGTGAAGCAGCAGTTTCACCTCAGGAAACCTGTCTGCCCCTTCATCAGCTCAACATTTCAAGACTTTCAACGTGAGAGAGAATATTTGACCAAAAAAGTCTTCCCAACGATAGACTCAGTATGCAGGGAGAGGGGGACCTCTTTCACCCCAGTTGATTTACGTTGGGGGATTAACGATGCACAAGCCAATTCGGGACACGTTCTGCAGCTTTGTTTAGAATATATCAATAAAAGTGCACCTTTCTTTATTGGACTCCTTGGGGAGAGATATGGGGGACATAGACCTCCAAATGCCCCTCCAGTGCCAGAAAATTACGAGGACTTATCAAAAGATGCATTCTGGTTGGATAAAAACTTACTGGTGGCAGCAGCTGGAGGCCACAAATGGGTGCTACAAGAGGCGCACCAACAGAGCAGCATCACAGAACTTGAAATTATGCAATCAGTTTTCTTAAACGATAGCAAACACTGTTATTTTTATTTCCGCCAACCAGAGCATGTAGATTATTTATATGTGGACTTGCCAGAGGAAAAGAGAAAGAACAAACTGAAAGTCTTTTACCCAGAGTCAGAGTACGAGACACTGAAAGTGAGGGAGTTAAAACAGAGGATTGTGAAGAAAGGACTGCCTGTGAAATATTACCGCACTCCTCAGGAACTTGGGCAGTTGATTCTGCAAGACTGGTTAAAAGTTATCGATCAACTTTACCCACCACTAGAGGACACTCTGAATGAGAGAGGTAACTAAATATTTTATTATTGTTATATTATTATAATTATTATTATTATAATTTGTAGTTATTTTCTTCATTTTAAGAAATCCGAATGATATGTGCATAATTTATCTTGTGCACCATATCATTTCACCTATCAAATCACATCCACCATTTTTTTATTTTTATTTTTTTTATTGACTGCATTTATTTATGTATTTATTTATTTATTTATTTATTTATTTTTTGTCAAAGAACACTCAGTCTGACATTTTTACTGTTTTACTCTCTCATGTCACTTATTTTCTTGTTTTGAAAGGCTTGCCTTTCACGTTGACCGATTTATTCTCCCATGTGATTTATGGTGTCGTGTTTAGACACGTCTCCTTGTGTACACTGTCATCATGCTTGTTGACTTTGAATGCCAACATAAATCTTAAACTGTCATTTCCGATTTCTTTAAACTAGTAATGTCTTCTTATGTAATGGACTCATGAATTAAGAATTTAAGCACTCCAAGCATGCAGCCTAAATTGGAATTTTTCTCTGCAAATTTTTTTCCAACTGTAAGATGAAACAGGTAGATCATGATGACAAACAAAGGTGGAAGTTTTGGATAAAAGACAGCATGACATTTGTATTAGTAGATCACATTGCACATTTTTATGTGGGCCTTGGAACTTATCATATGATCACATACAGTACTATGTCAGGAATTGCTTTGTATCCTGTCTAACGTGCTTGGCATTCCATCTTGACATTGGACCTCCTGCTGTCCAGAACCAATAAGACCATGTTACATCATGTTACAGTAAGGGCCAACAGGTGCCCATTTCTTCTGCTGACAAAATATCCGGTTCTTGTGATAAGTAGCAAACAATGCTGTTGACATTGTCGCCATTGACAGGTATCAACGTGTTGCAATACCTGTCAGAGCACACTCCTTTTTAGGGAAAACCTGAATGGCGAAATACCTGATTAAGTTGCTTATCTAATCCATTTCCTATAGAGAAGCAGCGAGGGGAATCCCCTTTCTGGAGTCCCAAATTAAGGGGGCGTAGACAGGAGACATTAAAAGGCTAATTTTGAGGAAGTTCTTCTTCCAGTGTGAATACATTGGCCAAATTGTTTCATGGTGCTCCTGTCACCTTTGACCCTGGGAATAGAAATGTTTTACCTTTGGACAGTTTTGGTGTACACTTATTTTTTTAACAGAGGCCCAAAGAATTTTAAGGTTAATGGGCTCTGTTTGAATCATTGCAAAGTTGACTGTAATACAGCCTACATTCAATCTAAAAAGTTATATATGTAAGAGGCTTGCTTGTTATATCATATGTTACAGGTAATAGACAAAAAGCAACATGAACTCAGACCCTCAGGATTTTCTGAAAAAAAAGATGAACTTCTTGTCTTCTGGGAAAGAGGTTACTGTGTCAGTGACACCTTAACATATTGATTTATATTCATATAAACATTTTGCTTCTGTGTCACTAATTTTGATGGAAATTCAAATATCTTATCAGTAGGCTTATTAAATTGATTTAAAACAAAACCCCTGAAATGACCTGCAACCAGATGCCAGCAGACAGCCAGCTAGCATGCAATGTTCACTGAATATTCCCATGTGTTTTGCCATGTGCAGTGGAACTGCTCTCTAGCAGCACATGCATAACAGCCTCTGTTCTCATGAAGATACTCAGATGACCTAAAAATGAAAAATGCAAGCTTTGGGCATTCTTTTGGCATGAACTCGTATGGAATGTTACAGTTATGCCACTGAAAGTGGGTCCCTTTGTTGTCCATTGTAAAGAACTGTCTTAATTTTCCTACATGATTTATTTCTTTGCTTGACCTGGCCATGGCTGTCAAGCAGGCAGCTCTTTTGTAGATTTTGGAAATGTGGTTTATTTTCTGTCTAAATGGCTTACTTTAAAATGTGGTTTGGGGACTGCATCCAGGGGCCTTATATACTGTATTCAACTTGCTGGAGTGCTTTGAGTAAAGAAATTGGCATCTGGTTTTGATATACGTCAGCCTTTTTCCCAGCTTTTGTGTAAGAAAGGGTGGGTTGGTGGGGGTGGGGGGGGGTCACAGGCAACTACTAGTACACTTTCCTCTGCCATTTCTCCCTCTGAGTTAACATCTTTCAGGATGGGTTGTTTGAAAGAATATTGGCTCTTTATTGTCAGCCCTAATTTCATCATCACATGTCTATCTCTTTCTGCAGCCAGATATTGTAGAATAATAAGCCACTACAGTGAGAGAACAATTGATAAAACTTGGTGGGGGTATTTGAGAAATCATTGTTTTTATGGTTAATTTGTTTCTGCTGAGCATACTCCAGCTTGGTTGTCTGCTCAAGTGGTGCCCAGCATTGTTAAAATTTGATTTTGTTTGAAAATAGTGGTAGATGTGTTTGTTATTAAATCACCGTGTGTGCAAAATGGAAAGGAACAAAGGAGAAATGTGAGATATTGGAGAGCAGTTCTGCCATATAGCCCTTTTGTTTAGTTTTACAGACCATTTGCTTATTCAGCATGTGCTTCAAAGCATCTGGCTTGACTTCTTGTGAAGCTGCTCCCTGGAGACAATTGTTACAGGTTATTTTCAATGAAAATCTTGTTGTTTGTACTTAGAATTAATTGGCAATGAGATAGTGGAGTGGAAAAATCCTATTGCATGTCGGCAGGAATTCACAAGTGGGTGGAAATTTGTTCAGTAATTGACGGAGATATCAAATTGTATCTGGCTGCTTAATTCAGAGTAGGAAGCCATTGATGGAACCTGTATCTGCAAAATTTGCACAAGGCGCACACTCCAGTATTTAAGTTATGAGTGATTATTAATAGATTACCACCTTCCACCTGATGCCTCGTGACATATTTGTTAGTTTAAAATTAGCAGGGCATGATTCTGAGTGTGACAGGTTATCAACATTCTCTCTTATCTTGCATATTGAAATATGTGTGCAGCAATATCTAGATATATATATATTTACAAAACAGTCTGTGCATTATTTCTTTGGAACATGCACAGACAAGGATTCACTGAGACTGAGTCTGTGGGATAAATTGATCTTGCCTGATTAAACGAGAACTCTTAGGAGATTGTGCTCTTGAAGATTGCATGCAATTTTTGGCAGATTTTGCCTAGCTTTTATTACTGTATTCTGTAACAGATTTTATTTGAGGTTTAGAAAGTTGACCCTGCCCCCCTCATGTCTTCCTGTGTCACTCTTTAGTATGATGTGCACAGGTAATGATGAGTTCCCATGTGAACACACCTGTACTAGTAGATGTATTGCACCATGAACACAAGCTCATACATGTTAGGTTGGTAATTAAGCGTACATTTATAAGCCTTCACTTACAGTAAGATCTTGACTGAGTGATGCCATAATTTCAATGAGAATTTCCATCAGTTTGTTGTATTTATTTCAACACCTAGCTGGCACTGCTACTTGAATGGGATTAATTGGCCATAACATAATTTCTATTGCTTCTAGGAAATGATGCATTTCATTATGACACTTGCAAGTTACTAGTAGTCTTGAATTAGATGGTTTCAGTGGCTGTAAATACCTACATAGAACTATCTCTGTGTGGTTTTTAAAAATGAATTTTGAAAGAAAAAAGATTTACTATTAAATGAAGCTGTGAAATCAGCTACCAACTGCATAGCCTTGTCCTGGACTTGTTATTTAAGATTAAAATACCAAAAAAGTACGCTATATTGGACTTCAGACTTGGGCTACTTCCTTGACTATTTCCTGGCTTAAGTTCACTGGAAGTCCTGTTGATTTTTTTTTTTTATCATGTTAATACCTTGCAGCCTACAGTTCCTTTTTACTTAGAAGATGTTCAATATTCCAAGAAAAATACAATGGAAAGGAATTAGATGCAGGTTTTTCTGGGAACATATTATGTAAATATTTCTGCAAGGCATGCATGCTTTTTGAGGGAAAAAACAGTCAAACATGAACAACAGAGATGATAGGGCTTTAATGAATTCCCAAAAATGTTTATTTGAAATACTGAGGTATTGGTCACCCAGCATTTACCAGATTACCAAAACACGTACACTGAGTCAGTTTTTTTTTTAAGAAACTAATTTCAGTGGGATTGTTTTTGTGTATTTTGTGGTTATTTCTGAAGTGTATTGATGTTGAAAGTAGAATTTCTTTTGGGTATCAGGTCTTAATCTCTTTAAGAAAAATAATAATTTTTCTTATTGCAAGTGTCTTCATAACCCTCAAGCCTAAGAAAGAATGCTTCTTTTAGTAAATTATTATAATTATTATTATTTGTATTATGTATCATAGGTACTAAAAAGGAGTTTTCATTTGAAATTTTATTTCAAATGACTAAAAGTTCTCATTTATTCATCCTAGGCGCCTTGCAGTTCAGAGAATGGATGGCACACGAGGCTTTTGCGGAAAGTCGCAGACACGTGTTCGTTTCGACTCAGGATTTAGAGGGGGTGAAAACAGACCTGACAGACTTTGCTGAAAAGGCAGCAGAAGACCAACAAGTGGACTTCATGGAAAACTTTCAGTTGGAGAAGAAGAACAACCACCGCTATCACGTGTATCAGCAGCAGAGTTTTAGTGCTCTCAGAAAAAGGTGGGTTGATTGGTTATTCTTTGTCCTTGAAATTGGTTGTTGAAGTCTAACACTATAGCATGCACAGTGGCTCATATGTTCATACAGAACACGTGCATACACACAAGTACATGTGCTTACATGCAAACATGAACATATACATGCAAGTTATGGCACAAAGACACACATGTGCAGGTCTACGAGATATGTTTTTGAATAGTAGACTTTTTGCTACATGTTTGCATGTTTGAGTGTCGGCAAACACACGCACACGCACACAAACACACACACACATTTTGTATATCTCACCATCATTGTGACATCATGATTATGTGTTACAAAACTGTCTAAAGTTTACATCCCTGTCCCTAATTCTGTTCCTAGATATGATTCTATAGTATTTTTATGCCTCTCTATTTTACCTTCCTCACAAAATATAAAAGGAAGCATAGATAAGAAGGCATCAATTGTGACAGGTTCAGCACTGATAGGTAAAGGTATATTATTATTATTATTTAGGCAAGATATAGGGTCGTGCTTGGCCTGTGGGCGTCAGACACAGAGAATCGTGCTATTTGATGAGGCTGTCTTGAATTCAGCTAAAACAGGATGTCATGCCTGTGAATTGATTTTCTTTGTAGATTTATGCCGTCACGGGGTAGGAAACCATTGAGAAATGGTACACATGTTTTTACCATTTAATGCTGGATTGAAATGAAGGATCGTTAACTAGGACGGATAGGTCTGACGTTATTCGGTGCATGTGGTAATTGTGTAATGTATTTTTTTTTACCTGTCAGAAGATTTCTACCACTCGGATTCCCCCCCCTCCCCCACCCCCTCCCTCTCCACTGTCACCATATCTAGAAAAAACATTTCCACCTAAAATGTTGTCAAAAATAGATAAGGTTTTTGTTTGTTTCCAAAATAAATCAAGGACAGGGTTAAAACCAGTTCAATGATGGCACCATGTTTTTTCTTTAATAGGTTATGATTCTAAAATTAGATATCAGTTTCTGCCAAATGTGAAGTGACACGAAGTGACATGATTAACATTGGCTTAAGGAAAATAGAATGAGTGAAAGGAATATTAAATAAATGTAACTCAAAACCAGTTGCTCACATTCATATATATAATGCTATACATATTTAGTGTTATCTTGAAAAGATGGTTTGATTTTATGAAATACTTCAAACAATTGTAAAAATTTGAAGTAGGAGAAATGGCTGATTTGGATCTAGATGCAAATTATAGGCACTTCCATGGGAGTCAGTCACCAAGCAGTTTTCTGAGTTTCTTTGAGGGCGAGATCCCATGTCAAAGAACATCGTGATTCATTAAAGAAGTGATGAAAAAGGTAACATTACAAGGCCAAGTTGACACATCGTGTTCCCGTGGAATTGCTCCAGTGCTCGTGATTCAGCTGTACCGCAGAGTGACAATTCACACGCCTTCTACACTCTTGTGTCTGGGAAAATTATATATTTTCAAAGGGAATTTTAGGTGGCTGTGAGAAAATATATAAAAAAAAGCCATTTTGTGTTCCTTAATTAAGAAGTGGGGGGCATTGAGTCAACATGGGCTCACGTTTCAGAATAGTTTAAGTTTCGTATGTCAAAAAAAAAGCCTGTTTCCTGGTCTTGCCAGGTATTTTATCTGAAAACCAAGAGATTTGATAGGTTTTGGATACTAAGACTCTCATTATTTTGATTTCCCTGACTCAACATATCATTTCACAGATACATTGCCCATTTTCTTCATTACTGAGAGATTTTTTTTCTTTTTGATTACTTTCATTTGCTTCCCATTTGTTAATTTGGTGATATTTTTGTAATGATTCATTCTTGTGACTAATGTCATGTTATTAAAGGTAATTTTGTTTCTAATAATAAAAAAACATAACAAACCCAAAGGAGTCTGGTGTCAGGTATTGGGGTATTATTAGAAATATGATTGTCACCATGGCAGGTATACAAACACCTGTTAGTTAAAATACCCCCCTGTCCATGTTTGTAACTATGGCAACTACTGGAGTCTAGCAATACCACCTTGTCCATGTTTGTAACTATGGCAACTACTGGAGTGCTTGTTTACAAAATGTTCCATTTTTGTTCAATATAATTGCCAGTTTGTTGTGTCACTGTGTAAATTGTACCAAACGCCAAAAAGTTCAAGTGTGGTGGAGCCTTTTTAATTTCTAAAAGTTTATCCAATGGTCAGAATTTTGATCAAGCATCTTAAAAAGGAGGCTTATTCTTGACTGTTTTCTTTTGACAGTCTAATTAATTGCCTGTCACTAACTTCTAATCATACTACTATAGCACTTACAGGTGATTCCTACACACACACACACACCAAAAAATATACTACTTGAACTTTGCCCCCTTTTTGGTTGCTGTGTTATAAAAGATGTTGAAGTCGGAAGTATCATTTGGTGGGAGATGTTTTGTGGTACTTGGTTTCTTGACCTGGATGTGGTCAAGTTCCTTCAAAGGATCCATATTTATGTCTATGTGTATGTGGGTGCTTGGGAACTAGGTTATTTTAAACCTATTCAGTACACGCACATATATTTCTGTAGGGTAAACAAAACACAATGTCCTGTTGTCATTTTGAAGTCCAATGTGATTTTATTGTTGATGTCAGTGTCCTGTCAACTGACTTGTAATATTCTCTTGAACTTAAATTTAAGAAAAAATATATAATGAATTTTTTACCTCAACTATCTTTAGTATGTTTTATCCCTGTAAAGCTTTAAGGTACATACAAATAAAAGCAGTAACAACATATCTTGGACAAAAATTAGAATTGAAATTTATTTCTTTTTGTCAACTTGACTAAAACAGTTATTTCCTTCTGATGAGCATAATTTTACTTGGCATAGTAGTTCTAAACCACCAGACAATAAATGAATTACAGTAAGCTTTAAGGTATTTGAAAATGATTTAAGATTTGAACTTGATGCATTCCTTTTTTATCAGACGACACATTACTGTCATTGGTATTTGTGGTCAAAAAGTTTTTTGTACTGTCTACATTCATAAAAAACTGTCCAGTTGCCACAAATATTTCATAAACACACTGTAATGAAAATATGCCACTGTAATAATAAGATTCCACAATTATTAAGAATGTTTCTGATGATAGTAAGGCAAAGTTGTTTCCTGATAACTGTGTAATTTTTCACTTGCATGTGACCCTCACTGCCACAGAACCATCCTCTGAACTGTGAAATTGTGACGTTAAAAAAGATCAAGAGAGAGAGAGAAAGCATCTTATCGTCCCATCTTCTGTCTGGTGTAACAATAGGCCATAAATTTCCTGTCTGCTTATCCCTGATCAGAAACATTTCCTCATTCTTTACTGATCTTGATGGAGACTTACAATTAAAATTTTTGAAGTTGTGCTCATGAAAATTGATAGCGTAACATTTTTTTTCATCTTTAAGATTGTATAGCTGAATGATTTGAGGAAAAACAACAGCATTTTGCACATTCTTTTTATCTTTATCTTGATGGAGACTTACAATTAAAATTTTTGAAGTTGTGCTTATGAAAATTGATAGCGTAACATTTTTTTTCATCTTTAAGATTGTATAGCTGAATGATTTGAGGAAAAACAACAGCATTTTGCACATTCTTTTTATCTTTATCTTAAAAATTAAATTACTGATGTCTCAAAAATGTTTGGGTATCATTCTTCATTCTTTTATTGATCCATCTTTAAGATAACATAGTTGGAGGTTTTAAAAAAACTTATAATAAGAATTAGAGTATGCGTGGAATGAAGAAGGACAATTTCATTACGTAAATCATGGAATACTAGCATTTGCCATGATGTCTTCCACTAATATCAGGCTACACCACTGTTCACAAGGATTTGGGCATTTTTATTTATTAATACACTTAGCCCTGTAGTTGTCTTACTTCATCAGAAATTTAATATCAGAGTATTAGTAGGGTTTTAATTTGGCATGATAAAAAGAACAACAACAAAAAAAGTACAGTAAATAAGTATATATGAACTTTATGCCCTAATTAATATAAGCTGTTGTGATTCAGTAGAGGGAGTAACTGCTTTAACTGACTCACTGCCCACTGTCCAGGTGGCTGTCCACTACAGGTACACACAGGTGTCAATGTCCAGGGCATGGTCAGTGTCCGGAATTAATGGCTCTGGGTTGTGACCGTAGCATCTGCCCTGTGCCCCGCAGCATCCATTACTCTATGGTTGGCAGTTGTTTTGACATTGAATGACCAGTCATTTTCTTCTTTGTCTTTAATGCTGTATTTATAGTTGGTGCTGAATCTTTTGACACATTGAGTAACCCTCTTAAAAAGTATTTTTAAAAAACTAAACAGTATTGTTGAAGCATCATCTTCAGCTTCTTTATGGGTCTCTAGATTTTGCTCCAATAATGTGAAGAAATATTTTCTTTCACTTCTTTGGCAACGTGCAGATTTGGTAAATTTTGTAACTATTCACCTAGAATACAGAACAAAGATATCCAGGTACCTTCCCTTTTTTTAGAGCATTTTAACCCTTTCCTGTACACTGTTGTATTATTATTATTATTTTTTTTATTTCAAGCTGAGAGAAATCTTTATTTAATAAAAATGTTCTATTGTCTTGCTATCTTTTGTTGCAGGAAGCCCCAGGCTATCAGCTACCAGTCGTTACTCCTACTGGTAGGAGAGCGCGGCTGTGGCAAGACCTCGGTGCTTTCTAACTGGGTCAAAGGCTTTTCAAAGGATCATCCAGACATCAAAGTCATCGCACACTACGTCGGCAGCAACTCATCCAGCACCGATATTGCGTCGTTCATGCGCAGGTGCACTTTAGAGCTCAGGGAGGAATACCACTGCTCAGGTGCGTTTTCTTTTTTTTTTTTTTTTTTTAACAAGATTTTGTTTAAAGGAAAAGATTGAAAAGGTCTCATTAAAATGATCACTGCTTGGCTGAAAGATAAACGCAACCTGTGAAATGTAAATACTAGTGTATCTAAGATAACCATAATGTCTACCATTATCTTCATGCTTACAAACCTGGAACAAGACAAAGCAAAGTTGCATGATGATCAAAAGCATGATAAGAAAAGCAGCTCTAACAAATCACGTTTTGTTGTTTTTGTGACACTAAATTGTTATTAGTCATTGAATTTATATGCAGCATTTCATGTTTTATTAGTTTGGGGTCACTGGTTTGTAACTGAAAAGATGTTCATGTTGCATGCAAACCATTGTTGTGGAAACGTGATTCAGAATTTCCTCTAGCAAAAAAATTAGTTTAATGTGGGGCATGAGCATTTATTTTCAACACAGCGGATAACCCCACTATTGCAGTAATACCATTTTTTTTTTCCTTTGGTACCGTTATAACAAGGATTTGTTTAAGGAACACAACACTAGCAACAGTAGTCAACAACAAAAAACGTTTTGTTTTTGTTTGTTTGTGTGTAGACGTTTTAGTAGGGTCTTTTCAAAGCAACCCTTTCTTTACAACCCTGTCAACTCTTAACCTGCACTTTGTTTGCAATCAATACACCTATAAACTGTGAATTTAGGGCACAGTGGAAAGCTAGGACTGAAACAGGATCTTGATGGATGTGGGTGCAATGTTAACCTCGGAAATAAGGACTATGTTTTCGTTTGAAACCACTATAATTTAAACCAACCACTGACTAAATTTCATCGTTTAACATTTACATATTAAAATATTCTTTACAGTGGAAGCAAGTTTAAGATATGTACATTTTAATATGAGGGCAAGTTCATGCCTCCCCAAGCTCTATTATCCTCCTGACTTGCACTTGGTAGCTTTGCTGGTGAACAGGAAATCAAAGTCAATGTGACAGTTTTGGGTTTACAAATGGCCCATTAATTTTCTGTACTAAGTCTATTACCTCAAGTGGCCTTTCTTATCTGTGAACTCAGTTTGCTTTTTTATTTGCTCTATATCTTTAGAAGAATGATGTTCAGTTTGTGTATGACCTGTGCTCATGTTCACATGAAAGGGCACTTTTTTTTTTTTTTTTTTTTTTTTTTTTTTTGGGGGGGGGGGGGGTAGGTCTGACCTAATGCCCCAGACAAGGGTCATTGCCCTGTAACTCTGTAACTGTTTTTGTGGGGTCTTTTCTGCATTAAAAGCAATATACAGATGCACATCTGATATGCATATGATGTCATGAAATTTACTTCATTTTGCATGTGAAAGTTTAAATTCTGAAACTGTTGATATCCTTTTATGTACAGATTAGGTACAGATCTTTTTATGTACAGATTATTTACAGATCCTGTGTTTGTTGTTGTCACAAAGCTGCTGCTCACTTTGTACTGTAAACACAATGAATTACAGTGTGATTTACTATCCTTAAACTTACTGGGCTGATTGTTAGGACTAAAATGCAGCTGATTTGATATCATACATGTGCTCTTTCATTCCTTCGTGCACAAATGAAAATTAACTTCTTGGATCCTGCAGTCAGACATGTATTTCCTAGAATTTTCTGTGACAGTCTTAACCCTGGAATACTTATATAAACATTCTGTGGAAGTGAAATTTAGTAAATCTGGAGAGTAGCTTATTATTTCTAGTTGGCTGGTGGATTCTTTTCTGCGCAAATTATATAAACTACCTTTCCAACATATGCTTTTCTCAGATTTCTCATTCTTTTGACATTTTGTGTTGGCAGAATTGCTTTGCACAAGTTTATAAATTGCTGTGAGTAACAGAAGAAGGTGTCGCTTATTGACGCAAGTTTTTCCTGAATAGCAACAGCTATTGATCTAGTCATGCAATTTTGAAGAAAAATGGATTCACAAATATCTTTTACAGTCTGAATGGATTTTTCCCATCTCACAGCTTATTGTCACCGTGTCCCTAAACCACCGTTGGCCTGTTGTCTATTTGATGCTAAATGACAATAATCCATTCGTGTCTCTATAAAAATGGTACCCCAAGGCACTACACCCTTGTTACCGATTTTAGCCCAATTCCAGCAAAGTTGCTCATGGCATGTACAAGTGCATACAAATGAATTTTAATGGGTTTTTTATACTAAAAAGAAAGCTTTTTGTTTTTGTTTTTCTTAGGTGTTTGAGTTAGTCATATTTTTATCTGTAGTCAATCAATATCTGGCCATGGTGGCCTAAGGGGTGTTTGGCAAAAGATGCTTTGTGAATCATCTTTATAACCTGCATAATTTGGCTCGAAGTGGATAAGTAAGTAGTAAGTCATTTGGCTACTGGTTAGCTTTGGTGGTGATGACATTTTGTTGCAGTTTGCATGTTCATTTACGGCAAGCTGTCCCTAATGGCAACGATTACTATATTGTAGAAGAATGCATGTAAATTTTGTCATTGAGATGGTAATCAGAATAACAGGTGAATACTTCAGGCTTGTTATCTAGTTGAACACATTTGTTAAACACAATAGCCAAGGATGAGATCTCCATTGATGTGTATTTTGTTCCTGTGATTGGCTTAATTTGGAACATTTTCATGCTATGCCTCCAGTCCTTCATGTGTTCATAGGAGACAAGTTGTGTTTGTCACTGTGCCATCATAACTTCTGAACACGTTACCTTGTGACAGGTTGTGTGACAGGCTATGTGACAGGTCATGTGATAGGCCATGTGATAGGTCATGTGAGAAACGACTTTGTTGAGAAACTGGTCATTACTTTTCAGAAATAAATGGAGAAAAAATTAGGGGTAGTCTGGTGGTCCCAGCCTGTGTGTGAAGAGGGAAATGGTTTTTAATCCTCTTATCCTTCAAATCCAGCACAGCAAATTCTTTTTTCTGCGAAGTTTTTGTAAATATCTATTTACCAAAAAAATTGTAGTATATTTGTGGGAAAAAATTTAAAGTACTTTGTATTTTATTTTCAGGGTCTGAAACCGTCCAGTCAACAAATACAGAAGATTTGGGAAATTTTCATCGCATCTGTGAAGCATTTATCGCAGCAACTGCTATGGGGCCATGTGTGTTGGTGCTTGATGGGATAGATGAAATGGGCGGAACTTCAGGATTAACACCTCAAATGGTGAGCACACCGTCTATACATTGTTTTATGCCCAAAATTTAGCTTTAAATTGAAAAAGGCTCTTGACATACTGATAACTATGATAGTAGAAATGGTGTTCAGACAAAAAAAGATAACAGTTTTAAATGAAAAAAAATCAATGCACATGTATATTGTGCAGATTATCCTTATGTAAGGTATATTTTTTAAGGCAGCAGTATAATCTAATTATTTAACTGGTATAGTTTGTCTAAGAATCATTAAAAAAACTTTTCTGAGACTGAGAAAACCTTTTTAATAATAACAATTTTTAGGTGAAAGAAATGGCATGGTTGCCAATGCCGCTGCCCCCACAGTGTAAAATCATCATCACCACAGCCAAGTCAGACCTGACATATCGCTCACTTGTCCACAGAGGAGACACGCAGATTGTCAAGGTCCCCCTCATCAGTGATAACGTCTCAAAGAGCAAAATCATCCAAGAACACTTAGCAGTGCACTGCAAGTCATTAAACTCTGAACAAATTGAGCGCATTGTGAGTTGCAAGCTCAGTGATAGGCCACTGTTTCTGTCTGTTTTGTGCAATGAGCTGAGAGTATTTGGCGTTTACACAGCGTTAGACCAGCACTTGGACTGGTACCTGAGTGCCTACAGTATCAGGGACGCCTGGACGAGGATCATTCACCGCTGGATTAGAGACTATGGTTGGACAACGGAGCAGGCCAAAGCTGACTTCCGCCATAGCTCATTTGTTGGTCAAAAAACAGGTAAGAAGACGGATTTTATAATGCTTAACATTTGTCAATAAATCGGAATGTGAAAACTATGACATTATTCCTTAATTTATTGAGAATTATTGTCTAAAAACACTTCTCACTTTTCATTATTTAGGTAAAAGCTATGATGTTATTTCCTCAAAAATAACAAAAAGTTTTATTGATATTTTCAGAACTTACTGGCTGGGTTGCCGATGCACTTCGCCTTCTGTGTTGCTCACGTCAGGGCCTTAGCCAATCAGAGATCTTGGAGGTCTTAAAGCAGCTTGGTTACCATGGCAAATCTACTGTGACATCATTTGATTGGGCGCTGCTTCAGTCTGTTGCCACGGAATCATTCATACAGCACCCTGGTGGACTGATCAACTTTTTTCATCAACACCTCAAGGAGGCCGTGGAATATGCGTTGCTAGGTAACTAAACTGACCAATCACTGCTCTTGTAATGCATAGTGTGAACCAATAAGAGTGTTGCATTGTTGTAGCTGCATGCTTAGATATAAATGCTCCACTGACAACACTTATACGATGATTCTATATGTGTAATATAGATTTATAGATATGTATGTTTAAAAAAAATTATATATTCCATTGTTCATTGGTCAAGAAAAGCATGATTCTATCTGCATGGGTATGGTTATTAAGTGTATTGAGTGATGATTATAAATCAAAATCAACACTTACACACATGCATACATACTGCATGATAGGAAGACACTGTTCCGATCTCAAGTTTCACAGCAGTGTAACTTGTCACCATTCTATCTCAGATACGTACTGGAAATGGCCCAAAACATGGTTAGGTATGGTATAGCTTTACATGTGTATAGTAGTAGCAGCTTTTTTTTTAGTTTCAAACGGTGAAGGGTTGTTTGCACAGCTATGGGTTTATTTGTATGTCATGTATTGATATGTATGTCCACCTTCATTGTAGCCAGTCCACTCCCCTTAGAGGTAGATCCTACTAAGAACATTTTTGTTATTCCGCTTAGCAGTATCCTGGTTGTTTACTTATTACTGTGTATGGATTTTTGCCTGGTTGCCCATATTTTTTAAAGGAATTTGAACAGCAGTGCTGAAGGCAATTATTGCATGATATTTTTGAAAAAGGCTTATTAATACAGCTATGTTTATTTTCAGTTGATATTGTTTCAGTATATCTCATGGCAGAATATTGTTATGAAGGGATTGTCTGATAATGCTAAGCAATTTGTATGAAAATCTATAGCTATAGAGCTGACTTATTAAGCAGGCAAGGGAACTTCATATCATAATGGTTAGGTGGTGCTTATTTCACAGCAACATATTAAGAATTAATAGGAACATTCCATGGTAAAAAGTGCATTCAATCAGAAGATAATTACATAAGAGATAAATGATTAAGTTTGATGCATGATATCATGACAGAATTGTTGCGGAAAAGATTATTTGATAACTCCTGTGATCATACCACCCTCTATCTTTCTTAGGTTGCGTAACACCAGCAGCCGTGGAGAGCACTCTCAGCCTCACTCAGAACAAAGAAACAAGCAAGCAACATTTCCATCAGGTCTTAGCTACCTACTTCTACGAGAAGAAGAACTCCCTGCGAAGGACGGATGAGCTGACATGGCAGCTGGAACGCTGTGGAGATATGGAGAAACTTTGTGAGGTTTTGTCCCAGCCAAGGTGAATATGTCAGACAAGATAAATATGTTTTAGCTCTTTTACAAATAAGCTAGGACTGTTTGAATAAAGTGTAAATCAGCTACAATTTTTTTGCATCAAAAAGATGAAATATGAAATTCAGTACATTTAGATAAATTTGGCCCTACAGTTGTCTGGTTTATCTTTTACTGTATGTGTAAGTAGAATGCAGCACAAAGACAGTCATATACACCAGTTTATTGATAAAGAGTTAATTTTTAACAATAAATACATATAATTTTCATTTTCTTACCTTAGTGTGTTTTTGGACATGTTTGGTGACGACAAGCAGTACCACTGCCGCAAGCTAGACCTCCTCCATTACTGGAAGCTGCTCAAGGACGCGGGTTATGACCCCCGCGTTGTATATCCCATGATGCTGGTGAACTCTGATGCCTGCCCTGGCCTCAGTTTAAAATGCACAGAACCTTATGTGGAGGTAATACTAGATTTAGTGTGTTTATTGAGATTACCAGACATAATAACACTTTAAAGTTTATTTCTGAACTCGAAGAGCCTAGACTATCGGCATATGGGTTCTATGACTATGAACAAAATGTTGTCCAGTGTTCTGTCAGAGTTCTCATGAGGAAAGCTCAACGGCATCAAACACAGAGTCATCATCTGTTGATAGGTCAGAAATATATTTTAAAAAGTGTGAGTTTGTACTAACTGTAGTTTGTTAGGAGTTAGATTGGTGTGTGTGTGTGTGAACGTTTGATTTATTGTCAAAGCTTACATTGGTGTGTAGGTGTTTTTGGTGGGATTGCTGAAGACAAAAGTTTTTATTAGGATAGTGACATAAAAATTATAGCACAAATGACGACCCAATAATTTGTGATTTTTGTCCATATTTTTAAGGTCAAATATAGTACATTGTTCTCTGAAAGTTATATTCTTAAAAAAATGCAGTAAAGCAGTGAAAATATTTACTTTTTCATTAAAAAATATAGCAGAAAATAAAAAATTGTATTTGTATTAAATTAAAAAAAAAGATGGTAAAACCAAACTTGAAAAACCCAAAGAGAAATAATGAGAAGAAAGGATACATTTGCATGCTGACTTAAAGTGCATGAATGTGATGTGAGAACTGCCTAGACGTCAATACTAGTTTTAGTTAGTATAGTATAAGTACTGTGAGTTGATTTTCTTAAGGTGTTGTTTCTATAATTATAGTTTATTAATTATTGATGTTTTTTTTTTCAAAACAACCTGCACTTTTGTGTTTGTATTTGTAATTTTTTGTGGTGTAACACCTTTTTTGTCTCTCTCTCTCTCTTTGGTTTGATATAGTCGTCATCCTATCCAGCACGCTCATCAGACCAAATCGATCCAATGTCTGGACAGTTCTCTGTCAGTTCAGCGCAAAATGCCGTAATTCCCGTCATATTAACTTCCCGCGCCAGCGAGGCCTCCCTGCACCGAGTGACCTCCAGTGGGTCACTTTACAAAACCCAGGTACTGACCATTAACCTTCTCCCAACTACACACGAATTATGGGTATAGGGTTAACTTTGTTGAGAAATTTTAAAAAATAATAATTGCATGAATAAAAAGTTTGTAGCAGGATTTAAGAGGGAGGTAGAGGCATCAAACTGTTTTTGGCGAATGGCAAAAAATTCTAAGCAAAAATGGACAAAAACAAGTAAACGTAATAAAAAATGATAATAGTAACAGTTCATCCTGCAAGATTAATTCTATTTATATGGCTGAAGAAATGTATGAGGGGAGAATAACTTGAGGCAATAAAACAAACCTGAGTGTATGAAGTAGGGGAGGGGCATAGAAAAACAATTAGTTTTAAATGTTGTTTAGTTATAATTATGTATTTATAACTGTTAAAGCATCTATGGACCTAATTGTTTGTGTTGGGATGAAGCATGTTAATGTTGTGACATCTTTTGAATTTTTGCACCCAGTAATATTTTACCACCTTGAAGTTAACACTGTCTCAACCAAAAGTCACAAATAGTTCAAATTATGTATATATAAGATACAATGCAATTAGATTTAAAGATTTCAAATCAGCGTTATAAAAGTGTTTGTAATATTTTCCAGCCTCCATCTCAGCAGCAGCAATCCCAGCAGGAAGATGCCCCCAGTATCAGCTCCAGTATGTCCAGTACTAGCCTTAGCTCCATGGTCAGTGATGCTGGATCTCAGTCAGGTAAGGACAGTGAGGAAGCATATTGTTTTAATATAATGTTGAAGATAATTTGATTTTTGTAACATATGAGAAGTTGCCAAAACACGTGATTTATTTTTACCATGATACTAATAAAAGCTAAACAGAAAAACAGAATCTTTGTTGTGTAATGACATAAGTGTATGATAGCATTTTATCGTGATTAGAAAAACTAGATATTTTAAAGAAAAGCTGGCTGCTGGCTTTGTATATTTTCAAAGATAAATTATGACAGCAGTTTGAACTGATTTTGAATATTCTAGATGCATCTGAGACATCCCGTCCAAGCACCCCTGTGATGCTGCAGAGAGACAAGGCGTTCTTGGCTAAAAGTGTGGGCGTGTTCCTCTCTGAGCTCGGCTGCTTCGAAGAGGCGGAGCAGATCCTGCTATATGCACATGAGGAACTGTACAGGGTAAGTTTACACCTTGGCTGAAGAGGTTCAAGGATGGATTTTGATCATCTCTGCCGTTTATACTGCAGAATCCTAGACTTTTGGTATCTCTAAATTCAGGTGTATTGTTAAAGACTGCAGAATCTCATTGACTTTTGTTTAATTTGAGCATTTGGGACCTTCTGTTAACAAGAGTTGTTTTACCAAAGATTTCTTTTTTGTATGGATGATAATATCTGACTCCCTTTGCAATTTCAGTCGTACCAGACAGTCAAGTTTTCAATTCAGTATATATTGAAAAATCTTGTGTCCTCTCAACATAATAAAATAATGGCATTTTGTTTTAGCACACCTAGATATAAGTCATATTAAAGAAATATCACCATATTCCAGCACTGATTCTGTGTATTATTACAGAACTATCCCCTGAGCGAGGAAGACCAGCGTCTGTTGTGTGTGATCCAGGAATCTGTGGCCGATCTCTACCTCTACCAGCTGAAGAAAGACATGGCGGAGACCTGGTACAAGAAGGCGCTGAAGACGCAGAATGAGTACAAAGATGAGGGACTTGAGGTGGATGACTTTGCACAGGCACTGGAGACCAAAGGTGTGTGGTTGTGAGAAATATTTTTATCAAATATCTGCAGTGGATTTTTTTTTTTTTTTTTTTTTTTTTTTTTACTAATTTGATATTAAGTCTCTGATTAGATATCAGGTATGCTTTTATAGCAGAAGTGATGTTTTTAATGTGTTTAAATTTGTTTATAAGTTAAGTATGGTCTTATGGTGTGTGTGTATGAGTGCATGGATGCATGTGTAATATACATAATCACCCCATTAAAATGTATATTCTAAAACTTCATATCAAATTCTTTGTGATTGGACATAATTTATACATAATATTTCTTGTTTTCTTTCAGGACGTCTGCTGGACTGCCTGGGGACCATGAAGATCTACGACAGCAAGTTCTCAGAGGCTGAGGAACAGTTGCTGGAGGCCCAGCAGTGTATGGAGTCTGCCTTCAGTGTGCCAGGGAAAGCCACGGTGCAGTACCACCTAGGGGTGCTGAGGTGAGGGCTTAGAGAGTATTTTCAGGGGTTTGAGAGTACTGTGTTGATTTGGGAGAGTGATTAAAATGCAGTTGTTTTGATGTGAAAACAGTATATAACTATGTCTTTTCAATATTACATGACTAGCTTTAGGTCGATGATATGAGCTTGTCAAAAAGAGAAGTAGCTACACATCACAAAATTGTAGCTAACAGTATCTGTAACTGATGAATTTGACACTGAACATGATATATACATGTACTTGAGAATGTAGAGGCTGATATCTACAAAAGGAATCTCTTTTCTTTCAAAGTGACAATATTAATTATGCACAGAAGAGGGAATGAATGATAATTAAGACACAATATAAATTAGGACTCAAGCCTGGTGCAAGCATTGAATAATTCATAAAATATCATTTTCTTCCAGGATGCGTCAGCTTGACTTTGTAAAGGCAGAATCCTGCTACAGACTAGCCTTGAGCATCCGTGAGCAGTGGTTTGGAAAGAACCACCCTGTGGTGGCCGAAGTCCTCAATGACCTGGGGGGACTACTGTCCTGTAAAGAGAATACCAGAGGGTAAGTTTGTCACCCAGGCCATTTACTTAGATTTGAGCCTACCTGATTGTATTTACTGTACAATACATGAACAGCTGAACTAAATTAGTTGGAGATTAACTAGTGAATTTTTGGCTGTGTTAAATATGTGTTGTCAAGTACAGTGTAATTTGTACAGAGTAGGGTTACTGAATGATATGCATTCTTAGTTGTTCTTATTCAGTCACTTAGTCAATGAAGTTGAAAATAACTTTCATTTTTATTAAATATAATATTTTTGCCTTGGCATCTTCTACAATCTGATCAAAAGGGAAATTACAAAGTTAACTAAAACTTATCTTCTTAGATTTTTCTTCATAATTTAGATTTTTAAATAATGAACTTTTAACATGTATTATCAAAGTTAACATATTTTTTCCATTTCTACCAGATATGACAAGGCGCAAGCAGAGGACTTGTACAGGAGAGCTTTGAAAATCAGAGAGCAGTGTCTTGGCTCAGAGCACCTCCTAGTGGCAACAACATTATTTCACCTTGGTAAATATCTGACTTTGAAATTTAACCATGTGCGTAAAGATTTGGCTCATGTTTCTGTTAAAGCAATCGAAAGATAAATTTGTATTGAGTATTCATAAAGAAATTACCATCATTTTCTGAAGATTTTAAAGTAAAATTTGGTTATGTCAATAAGTTTGCATTTTTGGCAGAATTGGCTAAATAGTAAATTTTTAATATTTATATAAGAGAACCTTTTCAGTTGAATCACACCATATTAAGTATATTTAGTAAAATATACTTATGTGATTGTCCTCATCCTTCCAGGTAAACTCCTGAAGTCTGAAGGTAGCTTAGCCTGTAAGACAGAGGCTAGGGGGCTAATGATGAGAGCCTTGGATATAAGAACTCAGAAATTAGGTAAGGGCTACTGGCTATAAAAGTTGCTGTCTCTACTAAATAGACTTCCTTGTACTTCAGCAAGGCATTGTTCATTTGTAGAAATTAGGGATTAATATTAAAAAGGACCCGGAAATAACAAAATTGCTACAAATGCACCACATGCACCAAATGCTTATGTAAAATCTTTGTATTAACCCTGTTTGAAGTGCTTCAACAGAGAGGGATTAATTCATTGAGTTCTTTTTTTATCAGGGGCACAACACCATGTCACCAAGGCCGTGCGAAAATCACTGATGGACCTAGAAACTTCCCTGAAACTGGGCAAATACGACTTCGGCCCTGCAAAGCCCACTGACAGGAGGTCCAGAGACCGGCCAGGCAGCAGCCTCAGTTTCCGTGACAAGGACTTGATGAAGATAAGCCAACGCAGTAAGTCCGAGTCCGGAAGCTCTTGGAGGCCAAAAAGCGGGTACCTTTCAACCAGAACCAGCCAGGTGGACAGCAACTGGCCCAGCAGGCCCCAGAGTCGATTCACGAACAACGACCTTGGCGGTTCCTGCGGGGATCTGATCAGTGAGGATGGGTACCATAGCGACGGGCAGAACGAGCAGCAATCCAATGGACCCCTGCACAAGAACTTGATGAAATCGCGTTCTCTCAGCATGACCTATGATCGGTTTGACAGAGATAACTACGATGCTGATTTAGTCTCTAGGTTGGAACACATGGCCCTGGAGCCGACGGCGGAGGAGGAAGAGCCGACGACTCCGGTCGGATTGCCGACGCACATTGAAAGTTTTGCCCCGGAAGTGGAGATTCAATACGGCATAACTGAGAGCCAACACAGCGCGAGCCCCACTACGCATAGTGGTGCCTTGAAAAAGAAGGCCAACAAAACCCGCAGCGTGCCCATTCGTCCAGCGTCCCTCTTCGAAAAATATTCCGCCAGAAGCCACGCCGCGTCTCACCAGGCCCCGGGATCTCATACGTCACACACGGGGTCAAGGTCGGGGATTCTCAGTCGTCTGGGAAGCGCCATCTCCGGCGTGACCGGGCGCAGTTTTCAGTCGTCGATGACGTCGCACGAGGTCCACCGTTCCAGATGTTACATTCCAACCGAACATAGCATAGATATAGACAATGCCTTCACTATCCAGGGCCCTCATAGCAGCGTCAAGAGCCTCCTGGGACCTCCCCCAGCGCCTCGGGACATTTCTAAAGGTGTCCACCACGGAGCTGCCTGGTACCACGTACCCGGAAGGTACCCTACGAACGAGAAACCTTACCCGCCCAAACGCTCACAAACACGATACAAAGTGTTAACCTCGGACCAGTATATGACCGTACAAGGCGGATGGTATGAGAGGGACCAAATCAGAGGTCACCGGCCCTTGAGTAGACAGGACGCGTATGATGACGTCAGTGAAAAGGAGGGTCATGTGACTTTCAGGGACGTTTTCGAATAAGTTGCGACGATTTCTGCGTTGGTCAACAGAGCATATTGTTAAGTTTCATAGTATTTATTGATGATGATGAGCATGGTGAATTTGTTTTAATGTATGCGAATGGTACATCCGTTTTTATGTACAGACACAGATGTGTCTGTACATATTGCCATCACCTGCGTCTGTCGTCGCCGTCGCCGTCGCCGTCGCCGATCATGTCGCCGTGCACTTTCAGCGTTAACACCATAAGTGGAAGACAGTTTTGCTTTTTGGCTTTATATTTACAGAGCTGATGAATATTCATAAAACACAGGTCAAGTTCGAAAATCAGCATGATCGGGCCATTATTGTAGAATTTATGCTGTTTTTTCACTTTTCAGCATACATGCAACACTGTTAACACATTTCAAGGAAAACTGATAGGCCTGTTGTCATGAAACTCACAGGAGTAATCAATCTTACTAAAACGCAGATCAAGTTCGAAAATCGGCATGATTGGGCCACTATTTTAGTAGTTATGCTGTTTTTTCACTTTTCAGCATATATGCAACACTGTTAACACATTTCAAGGAAAACCCATGGGCCTGTTGTCATGAAACTCACAGGAGTAATCAATCTTACTAAAATGCAGGTCAAGTTCGAAAATCAGCATAATCGGACCATTATTTTATAAGTTATGCTGTTTTTTCACATTTCCTCAGATTCAATTCTTAGGCATGTTAATAGTTTCATTATTTAATTAATAAGATATGTAAAAGTGTTTGTTTGACATTTCCTGCATCTTTACAACATTGTTAGTTGATTACGTAAAAATGATGGTAAACTTGTAATCGTGTATTGTGTAATAAGGTGTCAAAAATGGAAATAAACTCATATCATTGCAGTTTGTAAGATTCAATCATTCACTATGTTCAGAAACTCAGAATGGAGGAAATTGGACATTAAACACTGTTCTATTGATATTTTTTCCATCTCATCAATTTTCTTAGTTGATCATATATAAATGGCAGTAAATTGTTAATTTTGTTATATGTTAAAAAAATGTTAAAAATGGAAAAAAACACATTTCAGGACAGTGCTGTCTTGTTTACATTTTGGCATTTTCAAGTTGTGACTTTGAAGTTCCATGGGCATGAAGACCTTTGCTAGTCACATTTTCTGAATATCCATAATACTAATATTTTATTATTAAAAATTGATGGTCATTATGCTGTTAAACGTTATGTAATATTGCATCAAAATTTGGAAAAAAATATTTTGGGCACTGCTCCCATGATGACCATTTAAGAAAAATCATGTCACTTACTGTTCTCAAACTTACAGGAAAGAAACATGGGACTAAAATACAGCTTCAGTAGGCAATGCAGTCTGTTTGGTAATTCTTTCTGCTAGTTAAACAGTTTTTTTTTTTTTTGTGAAAATTTAATTTTTCACATATTGGCATTTTCAAGGTGTGACTTTGAAGTTCCATGGGCTTGAAGACCCATGCTAGTCACATTTTCTGAAAATCTGTGATACGTATATTTTATCATTAAAAATTGACGGTCATTATGCTGTTAACCATTATGTAATATTGCATCAGAATAAAAGAAAACACAATTTTGGGTGCTGCTGCCATGATGACCATTATGGGAAAACCATGTTACTGATGATTGCCAAACGTTCAAAAAAGAAATACAGGACTAAAATGCAGCCTGAGTTGGAAAACATTTCAAAGTGTGAACTTGAACTGCCATGGGCCTGAAGCCTTATGCTTGTTACACATTTTACTTACATTGGTATTACCTGTTGAGCATAATTAAAATTTGATGTTGAATTTGCAGTTTAACATAATGTCCTTTTGCATCAGAATTGACAGTAGCCTATTTTGTGCATAGTTATTTCCTGCTTTTTGTCTGTACATTTGACAGCTTTGCTGCCTTGTTTCTACTTTCAAGTCCCATTCACATTGTTGACTTACACAATTTGTATTTTTCTTATTGCAGTCTTGGGACTTTTGTCATTGATGATGTATATATGTACATAAAGATTTAATTTATTTGGATATGAAAGATTTTACGTGAGAGAACATTAAAAATGTTATGACCTGTAAAAATTGTTCAAGACTGCATGTTAGTCTTAGATCTCGTACATCGAACAAATGCTGTGTTGGAAATACAAGCAATAAAACCACAAAGCTCAAGGTAATTGTAATCATTTTTCTGTAGATAATACAGTGTAACAGAATGAGGTTGTATTTGCACAATTTTGGTACTGTCGTTTTATATTGTTATTTAACATTGTTCATCTCGACTATTTCCTTACATATTTATATTGTTTGTTTACGTCAGTACCTCATGTGCCGTAATGTTATTTAAATAACAAACGCATACCATTTATGGTAAGTGATAATGTATATTTTGTTAAAATTTAATAAATATATTTATTGTAAAGTTTAACAGTACACGAAATTAGGATAAACATGATTAGTGTAGTTATAGCACTGTATAACACTGCTATAGAGAAAGAGGGTAAACTTTTCTTCTGTTATCAAATTATATGAAGCGATTGGGGTGCATATTTAATAAATTATATTTTAAAATGAAAATTTTTGTTATTCTGCGGCCTATTCAGATGCGTTGCAGGTAATGGTCAAACCCTGCGAATGATTTCTACTAGAGCCAATATTTTCTAACGAAATGACTGAAACCGTATGTTGCATCGTGCCTTATTTTCGAGTATTCATTTGCCAAACTGTGTGACTTGGGATAAAATGGACATCCGAACTGTTAAATTTAGAAAAAAAAGCTTTCACAAGATTAATGTACGGAATGGCCTAGTTAACTATACAGGGGACCTTATCCTTCAGATAAACTTTCTCAATATTTTACGGATTGTTTGTCCAGTGAAACAGACGACAATGGCGACATACACTGAAAAATCAGGATGTTCATTCCTTAGAGTAACAGAATAGCTGAATTTAACGTGTGGAACATTTCGAGAAACTGATAAATATAAATAACTCTAGATCTGATCCTGGAACTTACAATTAGCTACTGACCGACGCTGCGGTCTCAACCTAAAACCTTTCACTAGGTAAATGACTACACCTATAAAAACATCCCCTCAATTTGTACTAAAGTAACAAAGATTTGATTTTTAAATTTCATCATTAATACAACACTGTCGATGTGTAGAATACGAACCAACGCATTTATTACTTCTTCGTGTGAAGTTGTTGAGGACCAGTCAGGGTACATTCTGAAGACAATTAATGTCCATAAACATTGTCCATAAACATTGTATGACACTATCATAACAACCAGTTTTAATTTAAGTGTTTTCTGAGTCTAACTTTGGCAAAACGCGGTATATAAAGTTAGAAGTATTTTTTTTTCAAAGGACAAGACAGAAGACAATGTTTGTTTTATGAAAAAGTACATTTAACTTCAAATAACTTAACCTTGAAAAAATGCATATACACACCAATCCATTTAAAGTACTGATACCATTATAAATGATTTAATATCATTTTCAGAGGACATGTTTTAAATATAATGAGACAATTAACAATCCCGATACATTATTAAGAGCTACTGATTTGACGTGAGAATTAAATAGCATTCAAAGAAACACGTTTATTTTAAAAATTAGCGATGCTAATACAAGTGTTTTCTTTGATAAAAGGTTTCTATATTTCTTAGCTTACACAACTATAATTATGAACGACAAGAATAACAGGAATGAAAATATTCCAATCATCCATCAAGAAAGGTTACATCCATGGCGTCGTAGTAGTCTTGTGCCGAGGACTCAAAGTTGGAACACGTGGTGAATCCTCTGGGTTTATGAAGCTGCCTCTGCTCTCTGGCAGCCTCGTTCATCACGAACGCCATCCCTCCTGTTGCGTGCATTTCTATGTGACAATGGACCAACCACCAACCTAAAGTGCACAGAGAATATTTCAGGCTTAATAACGCTATACAACTGTACTATCTACCCTGTGATAAATGGTTTGTGGCCTTTCTGTTCAGACATGGGCTGATATGTATCATAATTATGATCATTTTTACCAATAACACAATATATTGTGATAGGACAGTAATATCAATGAATTGGAATAATGTTAAAATATGACTGATTCGGTACAGTAAAGATAGGCCTCGTTTAAAAATAAATAAATTGTAAAAGGATTGTTTTATAAAGTTGTTAGCAGATGGGTATTATTCCAAATTCTGATACACGGAAATCCGATAGAAGCTTGGCGACATCGTTCACAAACGATAATAGTTAAGATCTGTTGGGTCCTACAGTTTAGTTAGCTAACGTCGAATGTGCATTCCAGGTGGAAACACTTGGTAAAAAGAAACTGTTTCATTAAAAAAACTACCCACCCGGATTATTGGCCATTATCCTAACCACTGTGTACCCCCCTGCTGGCACGATAATGGTGTCTTTCTGCAGAGGACGAGCCAGTTCCAGTCCCTGAATTCTGTTCGGGTCTTGGTTCCAACGGCTTTCCACGAACCGTGGGTTGTTACACAGAACCACGCCCCCCGTGGAAGTGGTCAGGTGTCTATTGCTGGAGAGCAAAAAAAATGTTGAATTAAATAAGGATAAACCCAATTTTTTGTCATGCTGCTTGACTTTGGATTGTGATGGATTAACTTGGAGGACACTAAAGGGAAAATTTATTTAACTTTTCAGCCTCTAAAATCTTGAATAAGACATAACGCCCTGGCATAGCCTTTCATCCTATAAACCAGTTTTACAATTTGAGCAAACTGTTTGAAATGAGTTATTTAGTGCACTGGTATCAACAGACTCTAGAGAAACAAAAAAATGCCAAATACGCCATCAGGGCATATCAATGCAAATGCACGTAGCACCATGATAATATAAAATTCAACTTCAGTTGATGGCAATTGCGTTCTGACTTGGCTTCAGTTAATTGGAAAATCATCTACATGTCCACTCTTGAACATACCTGTCGTCAATAGTGGTACAGCACTGCGACTCATCATCCGGGCAAGGGCAGCAGATGTCCGGATGTATCTTGTTAAAGTGACCGTCCGGGGACTGTTCTGGATAGGCCACCTTCAACACGTAGAAACTGTGGCCATGCATGTGAACGGGGTGCGGGGCGCCAGCTGGAATGAGGGGTTATATTTTCCATCAAAATTTTAGAAATCTGAACGCGAATCGGCATTCTTTGGAGGATAGTTTGTTAATAAATTCGTTGTGTCTAAATACCCTTGAGAAACATTCTGAAAATCATAAAATAAGAAAGGGCTCAACATGTAACACTTTCACAAAACAATGGACACAGGCAGATTTTTCACAATAGGGCATATACATGTACATGAGAGATTAAGATATTCATATAGAAGTGAAACCTGCTCTACTTCTACTTACTGTTGGCTCCACCTGCCCCAACGTTGGTAAAAACAAACTGGTAAGGCCTGTTGTAGTTCAGATTGACAGTGCCGGTACATTTACATCCTCCCAAGTTATCTGAGTCTCGGCAGGTGCCTGGACACTCTGTTATGGACCCGGGAAGGAGGTCCGGCTGAGAGAGAGGAGGGGAGGTCGGTTCCCGGAATGATATCCCGTTCACACCTGGTCCTCCTGTCTGGAAGGCAAAGTTCATCCAGAGGTTTTCGGACCTCTCAATGCGTGATTCTCGTACACCAGGTACCTGGACAGCACCCATTCTGTTCCTGAACTCCCCCGGGTTGATACACCTGGCATTGTAACTGGAAGGGAGGATGTTGTAATTGCAGTTGATGATTACACACTTTCTGTTGGGGTTCTGAACGCAAGGGCGAGAGACTTCGGAGACGTCTTCGGGATAGATGTAAGGGCTTGTCTCGTCTCCGTAAATCAGCAGCGCCTTGCCTTCCTGGAGGGAGTAGTTGCCGGTGTCGTATCCGGGATTACTGATGTGAGGAGCAGCCCTGATCCAGTATGCTTGTCGGTTAAGTGGATTGTCAGCAAGGATGACAACATCGTATCTCTCACCGGGGTTAACGATCAGACTTTCCACGTTGCGTATCGGCATCATGTCGAACCCGTCGGATGCGATGACGGTCATTAGATGAGCATCGACGGAGAACCTTAGAGCAAACTGCAGCTGAGCACCAATGATACGGAACCTATATTTCTGAGGTCTAATGCCTTTTTGCGGTTGGTCAACGTAGAACCGTTCATAAGGAACCTTGTTGTTCTCCTCTGGAGCGTCTTGGTGCCACAGTGGATTTTCGAAGCGCCCTCTGCCGTTGATTAAAGCCGACACGTAAGGTATCCCAGCAACGGCGACGCCATCGGGTCCAAAACTGAGGCTGAAACGATCCTCTTTTGTGGGAAACGCAGGATTGTTGGGCCAGAACCAACTGCCGCCATTTTGTTGAAGCCAAACGTCCGACGTCTGCTCGTGCTGCCAGTCCAGGAGAGTGACCACGTGCTTGTCATGTGGAGGTGGGCCTCTGAGAGTGGCTGCAAATCCGAGGTTTGGTCGGTGGTTGTATTCTACGGCATTAGGCTCGTTATCTTCGTGAATAATGAGAGCTCCTAGTCCGCCATCTGAGCGTTTTCCGGCTGTATGGGCGTGATACCAGAAGGTTCCTTGGCAAATACAATCAAAATGGTAATTTAATTAGGCGATAATTTAGATGCTTTACATGTAGATAATGCATTGGCCGTGTTCATACTTTTTTACAGAAAACTTTTGATTTGACCCTAATGCAGTTCGTCTGAACTGGCCAAAGTGGTGTTATAAAATCTGTTCTTATGTATAACACCCCAACCAGTTGACATCGATTATTTCTAACAAAATCAATGATAGATATTTTGAAAAAAAATTTAAATGATATTTCACATACACTAAACACTGATTTAGCAGTTGCCAAATATTCTATGTCCTCAACCTATGGAAGTCTTTCTTACCAGCAGGATCCGCCTTAAATCTGTAGGTGAAGGTTTGTCCTTTCTCAATAGGACACTGTGTGATCATAGGGACGCCGTCCATGAACGGGGTCAGGTACTGGAACTGACCATGCCAGTGGATAGTCAGTGGACTGTCGTACAGGTGGTTGGTCACGTGAATGACCATTTGGGCTCCAACTTTACCCTATGGAAAAGATGGAGAATGAGTTATAAATAAATAAATAAATAAATAAATAAATGCAGAGGTAGGGACTGATATCATTTTCTAGTTTTGGTCTTCGAACCTATCCTAACAGTTTGTATAATTCTGCGCATTTTGATTGTAGGTGTCGTTTTTTAATTCAATTCATTAGTAATTACTTTCATTTTGAACATATGTGTACGCACAGCGTGTTTTAAAATAGCTGTACTTACTCTTAAAATTGGACCGACTAGAGAACCATTTACTGTAACTATTCTGCGGAATATACCATCGCCAGTGTTGATGCTTTCTGAAATAGAAATAGGGTATCTTTATAAAAACAAAAACAAATGGTTTTGATTGTATTGGAACTACACTGCACGGTGTCTAATCTAGCTGTCTTTTTGGAAGGATCGTTTGATGCACCCTCAAAGCACCTTTAGGGTATAGTTTTTTAAACACAAATTGCAGTAAACTACTCCATTAACAATTAAAATAAATACTCACCAAAAGGGATGGAGGCAACCGAATCATTTCCCCCGCAGTTTCCGCCCTCCGTCAGTTTACAGGCCACGCAGCCATTTTCCAACCGGGAGCCATCGGGTTTGGTGCAGTCGGCTACCACCCGGTCGTTTTCATATGTCATCGTGTAGGCATCAGCGATTTCTAAATGGTACTCGCATACTGAAAATCATCAAATTAAGACAAAATTAAGAATTGAAATGTTGGAACTATTCTTGAAATAAAATGATAATAATTTTCCTAGAGGTATGGATTTCGCTAAAATGGATTTTTTTCATACATTTCAGCCAGCGCCAATTTCTACAACATCTGTCTCTGGGTGAGATAAAAGTGTAAAATAAAAAATGTTATCATTTAATGCAGTTATCAAAAGTTAAGTATAAAGGCAAAATTAAATAATTAAGTATGTCTAATACAAAGCGTTTTAAGAAAATTTCTTATTTCTAACATGTTGATCTTCAAAATTCCAACTTACCCAAATGTCCGTCTATATTATTACAGCCTTCAAAATTTGCAAAACATTGCCTGGGAATCTGAAATATGAAATATATGTTAAAAAGAGTAAAAATTGTTGTATTTAATTAGTGACATGTGAAGATTTTGTGGACGTAAAATGTTTATTTGAATTTGACTGTTGGCCTCGCATTGTCAATGCCTACTATCTTGTTAAATAAACAACCGATATAACACATTACTATGGAAATTAATATTGATTAAAAGGGTTTTACGACGGCCAACAAAGGCTACTTAAACTACTCACCGAGATAACTAAGAGCAACGCTGGAACAAACCCACAATATTTCAGCATTGTCGCACTTAAAAGTACAAAACTAAAAAAAAGAAAAAAAGTTCAATCAAATCTTAAAAGTATTGTAATATATGTTGGTTGAAAGTCTGTCAAGGCCTCTTACCTGCTCAGCTTTTATACACCCCCTGCATTTTATCAAAATATCTCAATGTGTCAAAGGGACGGCTTTCTACGGCAATTTTGCGAAATAATCTTCCGGCATATCTGTCTCCAGCCTTTTGTTCGTCGATGTGATGTATTGTTAGTAATACTGAGACTTGAGACTTAATGTCTGTCCTCAAACTGACCTTAAAGCGAGTGGTCATTTTTAGACCAAGTGTGCCTTTAAGATGCGATATTCGCACTGATAAACCGCTTATCTACTCTTGTTATCATTTATCTATGTATACCGCCGCACAATTTCCGCACGATGACTTAACAATGGGCCTTATCTTTTGTGCGTGCATTTGTCCTAACTCGTAGGTTAATTAAAACGTCTTGGTAATAGTTTTAATAACATACACCACATGTGGAGTTCCCGTAGGCCTCAGAAACCGGATACAGAAATAAATAAATATATAATACAACAAACAACACATAGATAAATTAATCAATTATAGACTTATGTAATACATATATATGCACTCCATCTGCAAGAGGTGACTTTGGGGTTACGCCAGGCTTCGTAAAGGAAGCGCGATTCCTCACAGTCCTCGTCTGGTGAGCGATTTGTTTCAGAAACTCAATGTCCTGAGGATGGAGCAACCACCTTTGGGCCCTGATATTAACTCTACTGAGCATCTGTGTCAGGAATTGGTGTGTGAAAGACAGAGGAGAACCACACCCCCATCGCGTCCCCATTAATTTTGTTGAAGGCCTACCACGTCGCCTACCGGAGATAAGTGCAGGAAGCGGTTTACACACATATTATTAGACATGTGTCAAACTTATACATTTTAAAAATAAAGTTGAACATGATCAAAACTGAAATCGAGCAAAGAATAATTAGGGCAATAGGTTAAAAATACAATAAATGACAAAAATTCTACAAAAGTGTGAAACGTACAATATGAGTTTTATTGTAAATTTTTATTACGATTTTAATTACAATCTTTCACACAAGAGTAGAAATTTAAAAAAGGAGTTATTTATTTAGTTATCAGAACTGCTTATCTTGCATGTTTTGCTTAACAAACTACTATCTACTAATGAGTACAATTGGTGTCATCCTTGTCATATAAACTCACCATTTTACATTGCGTTCCTCACTATCATCACCACCTTCAATCAATCAGTCAGTCAATAAATAAATAAATAAATAAATAAATAAATAAATAAACTATTCCATCAATCATTTAGACCGCAGCCGACCGTCAACATCAGTAACTAAAAAAGCACTCAGAGAGCGCGGACCTCCGTCAAGGCAGCAAAGTCTCCATCCAATGCCGTTTTACCCCTAAATTCGTGATATTTTTGATAATTGATTATTGATTGATTATTGATCCAGATCACCACCAAAAATCATCTGTTCCTTGGCCTACTCATTTATGTGGTCCAAGCCAGTGTCCTCAAGGAGAGCCTGGGCCCCGTAACTCGAAAGCATCGCGCATTGCGACCGAGAGCAAGCGTTTCGATTCCATAATTCGCCCATACTCGCCCTGTGCGTGATGACAGTAGAGATTTCATTCATGCCATTTATAAACAAATGAAATATATTTTCTTTGGGTTGACTCCATTTAGAAATAAGGTATCGACTTGTCTTCAATGCACCTCCATGTATTTAGAATAAAATACAGTATGTATTCCTTCAAAGACATTTTGTACAGTATAGCATTGATGACTTGCATGACACTACTACACATATGAGCAGTGGTCTTCATAGGACGAGCGCATGGATAGTCGAAACGATCACAATTCAAAGTAATATTTGTATAGAGTCAAGGTCACCCCCTCCCCCCCCCAAAAAAAAAAAAATATATATATATATATTAAAGCATTCGAGTCGCGTCAGCGACGCAAACATTTTGTGTAATTTCTGCATAATTCTTACTTTTTCCCTCTGCTTAATACAAGAGTTGCCGTCAAATAAATCAAATTAGTAAGTCATCAGTAATTAAAAGTGGTATAGAACAGTTGTGCAAATATTACGCAATATGTATCTTATTGACGTGACTCGAATTTTACATTTTTTCTGGAAAACCCCAGAAAATGCTGCGTTAACTTGAGTAACTAGGGGGTAATATCGTTATTTATCCTCTAGTATAGCTTGAGTTGCCAGACATTTTAGCTGCTTACACTGAATACAATTTAGCGAAAATTCCAGCAGAGTTAGATCGATCTAGCTAGTACGATGGGTTTATGGGAATGCTCCCTATGTCTGAGACCAATAAGTCCAATATTTTCCACGTAAAGCCTGTTATAAAAACAAAGTCATAGGACTAAGGAGGTTAGTTGGAATCGAACCCAAACTCTTGAACTCTACAGTCTTCGCTGTCCATTACATAACATCACCAAGTCGCTTTCAACCATTACATCGACAATTTAACCTCGTGTTCAACAGCTTCAGCTACTATATGTACAAAGATATATATATATATATATATATATATATATATATATATATATATATATATATATATATATATATATATATATATATATATAATTGGACAGTAGGACCCCAATTTTCGGATTTTTTTTATTATTCACTACTACTATCTGACTGGGGGGTTCCTGATACTGGTTCCATGACAGAATTTACAATTTAAGTCTACATTTTTAGTCAGCTTTGACCTTAGATAAATGCCTTTATCAGTAGGCTAGTAGTCCACTGAACTAAAATATTGAGTCTGCTATTTTATGGAAAGAAAGAAATGGCTTTTTTTATACTATTTCTTTTGGTGCACTACAATGGATTTAAACGTAACAGAAAAGACCTGTCTTGAATGTTACAGCTTTCGGCCATAAGTTATTTATTTATTTATTTATTTATTTATTTATTTATTTATTTACTTATAGGTCCGATTCTGAGGCATAGCGCAGCGTAGCGTATGGAGAAAGGTCTGAAAGACATGGATGTCGTATGTGAAACTTTTGGCGCATGAAATCACCCTTTTTTCGGCGAATGCAAATGAAGGCTTTAGTAGCGTTTATTCAAAGGATGGGTGATAAAAAATAGGGTCCCATTGGGGGAAAGTCAAGGCAGTTCCCGTGAGTGATCAATTTACAAATCACAGTAAACTAAAATTCATTCATATCTCACAAATAATACGAATCAAAAACTAATTTTTAGTCAATTTTGACCATAGATAAATGACTTTATCAGTAGGCTAGTATTCCACTGAAAAGAAATATTGAGTCTGTTATCAATCAATTTACAAATCACAGTAAACTAAAATTTATTCATATCTCACTAATAATACGAATCAAACAGTAATTTTTAGTCAATTTTGACCATAGATAAATGACTTTATCAGTAGGCTAGTAGTCTGAAAAGAAATATTGAGTCTGCTATTTTATGTAAAGAAAAAAATGTTTTTTTTTTCAGAATACTTATTCTTTTGGTGCACTACCACGGATTTAAACTGAACAGAAAAGATCTGTCTTGAATATTTCACCTTTCGGTACTAAGTTATTTATTTATTTATTTATTTTTTCATTATTATTATTATTTGTGGATCCGGCTTCTGAGGCATAGCGTAGCGTATGGAGGTCTGAAAGGTATGAATGTCGTGTGTGAAACTTTTCGTGCATGAAATCACCCCTTTTTTCATTGAATTAGAATGAACGCATGAGCAGCGTTTATGACCTAAACCAAGCGAATCCATTACGTTTGTGGGTCTATGAGTAATTTTTATTTTACGTTCTCATAGGTTGGTGAACGCACAAAGATAAGGCCCATGGTCAAGTCACGGTACGGAAATTGTGACGTGGCACACATTAATACGAAAATAAGTGATAAGAAAGAGGGTCCCATGGGGGGTAGTCATCGCAGTTCTCGGAAATGATAAATTCACAAATATCAGTAAATCAAACATTATTCATATCTCACTGATAATACGAATAAAAACTCCTGAAAATCACGAATTACCGGGTATAATGATTTCCTTTGCACGAAGGGGGAAGAGTAAAAAGCCGCCTTGACGAGTCATTGGAATGGGGTAATATCCGGATCACGCTAAATAATATGAGCGTTTCTCGGGAAACGAAAATACCCAACGGGACCCTCAGGAAAGGTACAAGCGCGGTTTACTGGTGCGGCTACTGCATCTAAATAGCACTCTTGGTCTAGAATTCACTTCACGGTCAATTAAGGGAGGACGGGCATTAAGTCTCATGCCGCTGCTTTACCAACTGTGCATTACATCGATAAACTGACGTCTGGAGACTGATTCCCCAGTAGATTATTTCCAAAAACGTTTGAAATGACGTCACACTTGCCGTAGAAAGACGTTCCTTTGACACGGTGAGATATTTTGATAAAATTCGAGAGTGGATAAAAGCTGAGCAGGTAAGAGGTCTCGACAGAATTTTAACTGACGGATATCAGAAAGCTTTTAATATATTATTGACTATTTTTGTACTTGTTCATGCTATAATGGGAATGCTGGAATATTGTGGGTTTGTTTCCACGTTGCTATTTGTAATTTTGGTAAGTAGATTATTTTGTTGCCAATCGCAGTGTCCATAATTCGATTTTAGTTATAAATATGAATGTATTTTAATTGTCGCTTAGGTATTGACCATTCAAAGCAAGCAATCAAATTCACATGAACATTTTATGTACACACAATTTTCATTGAATATTTCACTTATTTAAAACGAGGATTTAACTCGTGTAATATATAATAATATATATTGCATATTTCAGGTTCCCAGGCAATGTGTTGGAAATTTTGACGGTTGTATGCATATAAGCGGACGTTTGGGTATGTTGAAATTTTGAAAATCAACATTTTAGAAACATGGTATTTTCTTGAAACTCAAAACATTGCACTACTCTTTAGACATACCTTATTAGATTAACGTTGCCTATATATGTCTGGCTTTTGATACCAGCATTAAATATAACTGGCGTTTATCTTTTACACTCTTATTTCACTATTACTTATAAAGACAGATTTTGTAGAAACTGGCAGTGGTGGCAGTATGACATTATAGAAATATATGGTTAATAAAATACATAATTATTACCGCCTTGGAAAATCATTATCATTTCATTTCAAGAATAGTTCAAAACACTTCAATTCTTAATTTTGTCTAAATTTGATTATTTTCAGTATGCGAGTACCACTTGGAATTCGCTGATGCCTACACGATGACTTATGAAAACGACCGGGTGGTAGCCGACTGCACCAAACCCGATGGCTCCCGGTTGGAAAATGGCTGCGTGGCCTGTAAACTGACGGAGGGTGGAAACTGCGGGGGAAATGACTCGGTTGCCTCCATCCCTTTTGGTGAGTTTTTATTTTAATTGTTAATGGAGTAGTTTATAAAACTATATACCCTAATGGTGCTTTAGTAGTAAGACAAGTTAAGTTATATTAGACACTGTGAAGTAAAGGTCCCATTTTCTAGCCAATCCAAAAAAACGGATACAATCCGATTATTTGGTTTTGTTTCTATAAAGATACCCCATTTCTATTTCAGAAAGCATCAACACTGGCGATGGTATATTCCGCAGAATCGTCACAGTAAATGGTTCGCTAGTTGGTCCAATTTTGAGAGTAAGTTAACTATTTCAACTTTATCACAAACAAAGTAATTACCAGTGAGTTGAAAAATAAAAATATGTTTACTGTTACGGAATCACTAGAGGCTTAAGACAGGAAAATGATGTAAATCCTGCATGTATTAGTTAGTATAATTTATTTATTTATTTATTTATTTATAACCATCTCTCCACCTTTTCCATAGGGTAAAGTTGGAGCCCAAATGGTCATTCACGTGACCAACCACCTGTACGACAGTCCACTGACCATCCACTGGCATGGTCAGTTCCAGTACCTGACCCCGTTCATGGACGGCGTCCCTATGATCACACAGTGTCCTATTGAGAAAGGACAAACCTTCACCTACAGATTCAAGGCGGATCCTGCTGGTAGGTAAAACTTCTGTAGGTTAAAGACATCTAATATTCGGCAACTGCTAAAACAGTGTTTAGTGTATGATAAATTTCTACAATAATAATTATTTTTGCCATTCTATCACTGATTTTGTTTGTTATGTGGAACTAGACATAAACATAGTCATTGCAAATGCACGGTATAAAGGTTATTGTCGAATCAAGAGTTTTCTCAAAAAAACCTTGAGCAAGATCTATGCATTGTCTCAGGTATTCAAAGTATCCCATTATTTACTAACCATTTTCTTTGTATTTGTTAAGGAACCTTCTGGTATCACGCCCATACAGCTGGAAAACGCTCAGATGGAGGACTAGGGGCACTCATTATTCACGAAGATAACGAGCCTAATGCCGTAGAATACAACCACCGACCAGACCTCGGATTCGCAGCCACGCTCAGAGGCCCACCACCACATGACAAGCACGTGGTCACTCTCCTGGACTGGCAGCACGAGCACATGTCGAACGTTTGGCTTCAACAAAATGGCGGCAGTTGGTTCTGGCCCAATAATCCTGCGTTTCCGACGACAGATGATCGTTTCAGCCTCAGTTTTGGACCCGATGGCCTCGCCGTTGCTGGGATACCTTACGTGTCGGCTTTAATTAATGGTAGAGGGCGCTTTGAAAATCCACTATGGTACCAAGACGCTCCAGAGGAGAACAACAAGGTTCCTTATGAACGGTTCTACGTTGACCAAACGCATAAAAACATCATGCCTCAGAAATATAGGTTCCGTATCATTGGTGCTCAGCTACAGTTTGCTCTAAGGTTCTCCGTCGATGCTCATCTAATGACCATTATCGCCTCCGACGGGTTCGACATGGTACCGATACGCGATGTGGAAAGTCTGATCGTTAACCCCGGTGAGAGATACGATGTCGTCATCCATGCTGACAACCCACTAGACCGACAAGCATACTGGATCAGGGCTGCTCCTCACATCAGTGATCCTGGCTATGACACAGGCAACTATTCCCTCCAGGAAGGCAAGGCGCTGCTGATCTACGGAGACGAGACAAGCCCTTACATGTATCCCGAAGACGTCCCCGAAGTCCCTCGCCCTTGCGTTCAGAACCCCAACATAAAGTGTGTTATCGTTAACTGCAATTACAACATCCTCCCTCCCAGTTACAATGCCAGGTGTATCAACCCAGGAGAGTTCAGGAACAGAATGGGTGCTGTGCAGGTACCTGGTGTACGGGAACCACGTATTGAAAGATCCGAAAACCTCTGGATGAACTTTGCCTTCCAGACAGGAGGACCAGGTGTGAACGGGATATCATTCCGGGAACCGACCTCCCCTCCTCTCTCTCAGCCGGACCTCCTCCCCGGCTCCATTACAGAGTGTCCTGGCACCTGCCGAGACTCAGATAATCTAGGAGGATGTAAATGTACCGGCACTGTCAATCTGAACTACAACAGGCCTTACCAGTTTGTCTTTACCAACGTTGGGGCAGGTGGAGCCAACAGTAAGTAGAAGTAGAGCAGGTTTCATTTTTTTTTTTTTTTTTTTTTTTTTTGTAACATCTTAATCTCTCGTGTACATGTTTAAATGTATCCTCTATTGTTAAACAGTACCAGTGTCCAATGTTCTGTGAAAGAGTTACATGTTGTGCCTCTTCTTATTTAAAAACATTCAGAACGTTTCTCAAGGGCATTAACGCATTGTGCATTTGTTTACATAAAGGATAGGGTATCGACATACGTGAACTTTTCTAACGTTATAATATATAGCACCTACTGAAATTTTGATGGAAAATAAAACCCCTCATTCCAGCTGGCGCCCCGCACCCCGTTCACATGCATGGCCACAGTTTCTACGTGTTGAAGGTGGCCTATCCAGAACAGTCCCGGGACGGTCTCTTTAACAAGATACACCCGGACATCTGCTGTCCTTGCCCGGATGATGAGTCGCAGTGCTGTACCACTATTGACGACAGGTACGTTCAAGAGTGGACATGTTGATGATTTCCAATTAATTCAAGCCAAGTCAGACCGCTGTTGCCATTAATTTAAGTTAGCGTACTGTTGCTACATGTACCAGTATTTGCATTCACATGCCCTGATCGTGTATTTAGCATGGGATTGGGATTTCAAACAGCCTGATCACATTGTGAATATAATTTTATAGGATGCTAGGCTATTTCAGGGCATAATATTTTATTAAGAATTTTAGAGGCTAGAATATTGAATATCTGTATTTAATTCAGAATGTTCTTTTTTTGCTCTCCAGCAATAGGCACCTGACCACCTCAACGGGGGGCGTGGTTCTGTGTAACAACCCACGTTTCGTGAATAGACGTTGGAACCGAGATCCGAACAGAATTCAGGGACTGGAACTGAATCATCCTCTGCAGAAAGACACCATCATCGTGCCTGCAGGGGGGTACACAGTGGTTAGGATAATGGCCAATAATCCAGGTGGGTAATTTCTTTATATCAAATTCTTTTGTTGTTTTTCACTTCAAATGCACATAAAACGTTAGATAACTCTAGGACCTAGCCGACAACCATGGGTCCTAACTTAATTGTTTCTGTACGATGTCGTCCTGAACCAGGCCAACCTCCTGTTATATTTTCATGTTTTGGAATATGGAATAACATCAATCTGTTAAGAGAATTTAGAAAAAAAGAAGAGAATAATTTCCCTGTTACCTTACCAGCATCCTTATTCACAGTATATATATTGTTTTAGTTTTGGTAAACAAACATTCATAAATATGATGCGAATTGGCCAATATCTAAACAGAAAAAACATTAATCACCAGGTTAATGTTAGAACATTTGTATAGCATTAGTAAGCTTTCAATATTCTCTGTACATTCTAGGTTGGTGGTTGGTCCATTGTCACATAGAAATGCACGCAACAGGAGGGATGGCGTTCGTGATGAACGAGGCTGCCAGAGAGCAGAGGCAGCTTCATAAACCCAGAGGATTCACCACGTGTTCCAACTTTGAGTCCTCAGCACAAGACTATTACGACGCCATGGATGTTACCTTTCGTGTTAGCGATGGACGTGACAGAAGTTGATTTGTCTAATGAGTTTTTTCACTCCTATCATTCTTGTCGTTTTTAAACATTAGGCTTGCCTAGGCTGCAGATAACTAAATTTATCTATTGTTGACGAAGTCAAAAAACAGCAATTGTAGGGCAGCAATTGTAGGGAATCTATCCCTTTGAGATAAACCAACAAGAAAAGAAATTGTGATAGCAGTGCGTAAAACGTAAAATGTAACAAGATGAATGGTTTTTGTCAATTACTGTTTGCGTGATTGTGAACTTTGAAGTAATACGATTTTATCTCAACACCACTGCCATTGTAAGGTGTGCCTGCAGCAATGTGCCATATCTGTGTAAATTGACTTATATATTGCATGCCTCAGAAAGGTAGTATCGAGTCTGTTCTACGATAGGTTCAAAGGTATACTTACGTGTACGTTGAGAATTATAGAAAAATTTTCACCAAGGAGAATTTTTGTACTAGCCTCGCTAATAAGCACGTTTCATTGTTAGTCGCTCTTTTCCATATCTCAGAAATGTAAAGGTGTTTCGTGTCTGATTGCATTTGGCGTAAGTACTTTAAAATAAGTCGTTTATAAAGGTTTCCATACTTTCAGTAATATTTTTGTATAAATTGGTATACATTTTTTCAATGTTAATTTATTCAAGGTCAAATATACTTTTTCATAAAACAAATTGCGTCTTCTGTCTTGTCTTTAAATGTTCAGAACTGTTTTATCGACAAGCGCGAGCACATTCTTTCATTTTCCCAACCAGGAAAATACAAAACAATCGTAGATGATGCTCAGGACTTGGTGAAGGGAATGTAGAGATAACAATTTGAAAATAATGTCAAAGAGTAACAGTTACATAGAGATATTTGTTCAAAATAACAATTGTAGAGACAGCTATTATTCAATCATAACCTCCGATAAAAACAAAACGCAATCTTCGTGTCGCCGCTACTGCAGCGCCACTGAACGAACACGCATAGATCTACACTGATGCTCATAAGTTAAGCAACACCCCGATGTTTTCAAAAGTTTCTTCTATCATGAAAATTATTTCATTTGTTGGTGGAATTATGCATATTTCTTTCATATTTTATAAATAACTTATTCAAGTTGAATATTTCGGTTAAAGAAATACACCACACAGCTTATTGTAATAATCAAAATGACTTTATTAACCAAACGGTACTAAAATATGCCAAACCATGTGTCAAAAAAGTATGCTCACACAGCAAAAGGTACGTGCTGATTAAAACAGCTTATTATAAAAAAAATAAAGTTCGATCATCTAAGAATTAGTTTTAATAAAAGAAGACTGTAGATAATAGATGATTAATCGTCTATTATGCAATAAATATCGGGTGTGCTTTCCCTGGGTTTGAACAACAGCTTCACATTGTCTCCTGCAACTTGCCATCAAATTCTGCCAATCTTCCTTTGAGAGCCGGTTCCATTCTTTATTTACTGCCTGTTGGACCTCTCTAATGTTTCTAACTGGAGGTTGTCTCTCATTCATCGTCCTGTCAATCATATCCTAAGCATGCTCGATTACATTGAGAATTGGTAAATATGCAGGCCAATCCAAATGTGGGATACCGCGCGATTGCAGCGCGTCTTGCACGGACCATCCTTTCTGGATGGGCGCATTGTCCTGCACCAAAATGATTTTTCTTTCTGGATTTGCTTGAATGTGTGATTGTATGCACCCCAATGGTATTTCGTCTCCGTATTGTTGACCAGGGCTCCTCCCTTGAATGACGTACGGTGGCAATTTTTCATTGTTTGGCTGAAATAAACTGGTCCTGGTGGCATAATCGAACCAGATATCTTCATCTCTTGCGTCGGTTAATATTGGTCTACCAGAAAGAGGCTTGTCCAATGCATGATGAGTTTGGCGCCATTTTGCTACCAGCTTGGACACTTGACTTCGTGCTGCTTTTTTGTTGCCTTGCAATCTGTCTCTTTGGCACCCCAGCACGATGGCTTCCCATTATTTGCCATCTGATTACCTCGTTGAGTCCTCTTCTAACCATTGGTTGGTCCAAAATAACAAATTGTGCCCATGAAACTAGCCAAACTGGAAGCTCCTCATGGCATGGCCAAACTGTGTTTTTCGCAAGTGGCACCCCCATTGCATATTCTATCGTGTCCAACAGTAAATAGTACTCTAATGTCACGGTCCAGTAAGTCAAAGTAAAAACAAGAGAAATATCTAGCTATTGTACAAATTTTGCCTCAATAAAAATTTTGGTTGCTGAGAAATTCGAGAAATAAGAAAGTGTTTCTTAACTTACGAGCATCAGTGTATGTAACTTTTGAAGTTTGGACTTAGAGGATTTATCTAATGAAGACAATATATAGGCTAAGGCATATATGTGTCATCAATATGTAGAAGAATGAGAACCTCTACCTATAATTACAACTGAGGGCAGGCCACAGTGCACATTATCAACACCGAAATCATGATGTACAGCTAATAAATCATTTTATATAAATATTATTTGAAAATTGATGGCCTGACTACAAGATAGCAAGGGAGATTATTGTTTATCCTACTGCCTTTCTTTCTTTCTTTCTTTCTTTCTTTATTTATTTAATTATTTTTGTAAAAGGCTAGTGTCACAAAGTTGGGAACTTGCCATAGTTTATACTGAGGAAAACATTTATTACAGAATTTTCCAAATGTCCTCAACTACATGTAGTATTGCGCTTGGTGAATCTTGCCCACAGCCATTGCGATCGTCCAGTTATTGCTCAATTTCGATAATCCAAAACCAATGTAGAGGTGTAATTCACATGCTGAAGTGTCTAAAAATAAAATTGAATGAATTCAAAGTTGGATTCAATTTTTAAAAAAAAATATGTGTATGGAAAAAAAAAATCCACGACTGTCTCAATTTTAATTCAAATTCTAATTTTTACCATGTCTTTATATTACGTAAAGAGCCCTAAATAGTACGCATTTTCCGGAAACGTATGGTAACGTATGTTCCACGTCATTTAATTTTAATTTTTATACCGCGTTACGATATATTTTGTAGTGATTCGGTCATGGTAAATTATACATGACGTAAGGATTTTTATGAATATATAAACTATAACTGAAGGGGCTTTTTAGTCTACTTTGACCTTAGATAAATGATTTTTTTCAGTAGGCTAGTAGTCCACTGAAATAAAATATTGAGTCTGCTATTTTTTGGAAAGAAAGAAATGGCCTTTTTTAATCAAAGTACTAATTCCTTTGGTGCGCTACCACGAATTTAAACTGAACAGAAAAGATCTGTCTTGAATGTTTAACCTTTCGGTCCTAAATTATTTACATGCATTTCTTTATTTATTTATATATTTATTTGTAGATCCAGCTTCTGACGCATAGCGCAGCGTATGAAGAAAGGTCTGAAAAGTATGAATCTCGTATATGAAACTTCTGGCGCATGAAATCAACCCTTTGAATTAGAAAGTAGGCATTAGTAGCGTATACGACGTAATCCAAGCGAATCCAGTACCTTTGTGTGTTTACGAGTAATTTTTATCATACCTTCTCATAGGTTGGTGGTTTACGCAAGTATTTATTTACACACACTGGACAATAGAAGTGTCACCCCCTGAATCAGAATAATCAAAGTTATTAACCTGAAGAGGCAGAATACAAGCAATGTCAGAATATCGATACAGTTGAATTGTTCAGTTAGAACCGTTTCTTTTTTTAAATTTGATGTTAATAAAAATGATACCAAGAGCATATCATTCCACAGTCATTTATCTCCCCCAAAGTTTTGGTTCAGTAGGGGTGACACTTCTATTGTCCAGTGTGTGTACGTATTGGGGCAAATGGACGTTCAAAAGATAAGGTCCGTCGTCAAGTCACGGTACGGATACTGTGTGCAGTGGTACACATTAATACGAAAATAAGCGATAAGCAAGAGGATCCCAACGGGGGGTAGTCATCGCAGTTCCCGGGAATGATAAATTCACAAATCACAGTAAATTAAACTTTGTCCATATCTCACTTATAATACAAATCGAAAGTCCTGAAAATCAGGAATCACCAGGCATAGAGATTTCGTTTCACGAAGGGCGAAGAGTAAAAAGACGCGTTCACGAATAACAGGAATGCAGTTATTGTCAAAACACGCTAAATAATATGAGCGTTTCACGCATCTCGGGGGAAATAAAAAGTGGCTCTCTGGAGAAACGAAAATACCCAGGGGAACCCTCGGGAAAGGTTCAAGTGCGGTTTACCGGTGCAGCTACTGCATCTAAATGGCAACCTTGGTCTAGAATTCACTTCATGGTCAGTTAAGGGAACACGGGCATTTGAACTTGAAAGTCTTAAACCCGCGTGTTACTAACTGTGTATTACATCGATAAACTGATGTCTGGACACTGATGCACCTGAAGATTATTTCGAAAAACATTTGAGATGACGTCTTAATTGCCGTCCCTTTGTCACTGTGAGATATTTTGATAAAATTCGGGAGCGTATAAAAGTAGAGTAGGTAAGAGGTCTCAACAGAATTTCAACTGACGAATATCGGAACACTTTTAAAATCTTCTTGACTATTTTTGTACTTGTACATGCGATAATGGGAATGCTGAAATATTGTGGGTTTGTGTCCACATTGCTATTTGTAATTTTGGTAAGCAGTGCTCTTAATTCGATATTAGTTTTAATGATTGTGTCTTTTAATTGTAGCTTTTTTAAGATGTTAGGCATTGACCATTCAAAGCAAGCGATCAAATTCATATACGCATTTTATATGTACACCTAATTTTCATATAATATGGATTTAACTTTTATAATTTACATTTATATATATTTCATATTTCAGGTTCCCAAGCAATGTTCTGGAAATTTTGACGGTTGTATGCATAAAAGCGGACGTTTAGGTATTTTTCTGAAACAGTGCAATACTCTTTGGACATACTTCATTAGATTAATGTTGCTTATATATATCTGACTTTTGATACCAACATTAAATAATAACTGCCGTTTATTTTTTACACTCTTATCTCACTATTACTTATGAATACAGATTTTGTAGAAACTGGCAGTGGTGGCAGTATGGCATTGGTGAAATATATGGTAAAATATACCCGTTCGCCTTGGAAAATTATTATCGTTTCATTGCTTAATTTTTTCCTTATTTGATTACTTTCAGTATGCGAGTACCACTTGGAATTCGCTGATGCCTACACGATGACATATGAAAACGACCGGGTGGTAGCCGACTGCACCAAACCCGATGGCTCCCGGTTGGAAAATGGCTGCGTGGCCTGCAAACTGACGGAGGGCGGAAACTGCGGGGGGAATGACTCGGTTGCCTCCATCCCTTTTGGTGAGTTTTCATTTTAATTGTTAATGAAGTTGTTTACAAAACTATGTACCCTAAAGGTACTTTTAGGGTACATCAAACGATCCCCTCGTAAAAGATACTAATAAAGTGATAATAACTCTTCGTATGAGATCTATATTTCACAATAAAAACATTGTGAACAACACATAGAAATATGATATATTCTGTTTTACCACAAAAGCGGCAGTTATAGCTATTGTTCTGATATCTGAGCTTGTCTTTAGATCACATGACCTCCATTGATGGCTATACTCTGTTATAATCTCTTAGTAAAGGTCCCATTTTCTAGCCAATCCAAAAATCGGATACAATCCGATTATTTTGGTATTGTTTCTATAAAGATACCCCATTTCTATTTCAGAAAGCATCAACACTGGCGATGGTATATTCCGCAGAATCGTCACAGTGAATGGTTCATTAGTTGGTCCAATTTTGAGAGTAAGTTAACTATTTCAACTTTATCACAAACAAGGTAATTACCAGTGAGTTGAAAAAAAGATATATTTACTGTTAGGGTATCACTGAAGGCTTAAAACAGGAAAATGATGTTATAAATCCTGCATGTATTAGTTAGTATCATTTATTTATTTATTTATTTATTTATAACTCATTCTCCATCATTTCCATAGGGTAAAGTTGGAGCCCAAATGGTCATCCACGTGACCAACCACCTGTACGACAGTCCACTGGCCATTCACTGGCATGGTCAGTTCCAGTACCTGACCCCGTTCATGGACGGCGTCCCTATGATCACACAGTGTCCCATTGAGAAAGGACAAACCTTTACCTACAGATTTAAGGCGGATCCTGCTGGTAAGTAACACTTCTCTAAGTTAAAGACATCTTATATTCGCCAACTGCTAATTACAGTTTTTAATGTATGATAAATTTTTTCAATAATAATTACTTTTTTCAATTCCATCACTGGTTTTGTTTGTTATATGTAACAAAACATAAGCATAGCCATAGCAGATGAATGGTATTAGGGTCAATCAAAACTTTTCTCAAAAGAACCTTAACCACTTGCATTATCATAGGCATCTAAGTTATCCTATAATTTACTTTTATCGTCAACTAACCATTTTGATTGCCCATGTCAAGGAACCTTCTGGTATCACGCCCATACAGCTGGAAAACGCTCAGATGGCGGACTAGGAGCTCTCATTATTCACGAAGATAACGAACCTAATGCCGTAGAATACGACCACCGACCAGACCTCGGTTTCGCAGCCACTCTCAATGGCCCATCACCACATGACAAGCACGTGGTCACTCTCCTGGACTGGCAACACGAGCAGACGTCGGACGTTTGGCTTCAACAAAATGGCGGAGGTTGGTTCTGGCCCAATAATCCTGTGTTTCCAACAACAGAGGATCGTTTCAGCCTCAGTTTTGGACCCGATGGCGTCGCCGTTGCTGGGATACCTTACGTGTCGGCTTTAATCAATGGTAGAGGGCGCTTTGAAAATCCACTGTGGCACCAAGACGCTCCAGAGGAGAACAACAAGGTTCCTTATGAACGATTCTACGTTGACCAACCGCATGACGACATGAAGCCTCAGAAATACAGGTTCCGTATCATTGGTGCTCAGCTACAGTTTGCTCTAAGGTTCTCCGTCGATGCTCATCTAATGACCGTTATCGCATCCGACGGGTTCGACATGGTACCGATACGAGGCGTGGAAAGTCTGATCGTTAACCCCGGTGAGAGATACGATGTCGTCATCCGTGCTCACAATCCACGAAACCGACAAGCATACTGGATCAGGGCTGCTCCTCACATCAGTGATCCAGGCTATGACATCGGCAACTACTCCCTCCAGGAAGGCAAGGCGCTGCTGATCTACGGAGACGAGACAAGCCCTTACATCTATCCCGAAGACGTCCGCGATGTTCCTCGCCCTTGCGTTAGGAACCCCAACAAAAAGTGTGTAATCGTCAACTGCAATTACAACATCCTCCCTCCCAGTTACAATGCCAGGTGTATCAACCCGGGGGAGTTCAAGAACAGAATGGGTGCTGTCCAGGTACCTGGTGTAGGGGAACCAGGTATTGAAAGATCCGAAAACCTCTGGATGAACTTTGCCTTCCAGACAGGAGGACCAGGTGTGAACGGGATATCATTCCGGGAACCGACCTCCCCTCCTCTCTCTCAGCCGGACCTCCTTCCCGGGTCCATTACACAGTGTCCGGGCACCTGCCGAGACTCAGATAACCTAGGAGGATGTAAATGTACCGGCACTGTCAATCTGAACTACAACAGGCCTTACCAGTTTGTCTTTACCAACGTTGGGGCAGGTGGTGCCAACAGTAAGTAGAAGTAAAGCAGGTTTCATTTTTATGTGAAAAATTTAATTTCTCATTCACATGTACACATGTATGCTCTTTTGTGAAAACACTGCCTGTGTCCAATGTTCCCAATGTTCTGTGTACGAGTTACGTGTTGTGTTGCATCTTATTAAAAAAATTCAGAACGATTTTCAAAGGCATTTACGCATAGCGCCCTTATTAACATAGCTAAGTGAGTTTATTTTATACGTTACAAAATATCGACGCACGTGAAGTTTTGTTAAGTTATAGTATAAGACATGTATTAATATTTGATCAAACATATAACCCCTCATTCCAGCTGGCGCCCCGCACCCCGTTCACATGCATGGCCACAGTTTCTACGTGCTGAAGGTGGCCTATCCAGAGCAGTCCCCGGACGGTCTCTTTAATAAGATACATCCGGACATCTGCTGTCCTTGCCCGGATGATGAGACGCAGTGCTGTACCACTATTGACGACAGGTATGTTCAAGAGTGGACATGTAGATGATTTTCCAATTAATTCAAGCCAAGCCAGAACGCTGTTGCCACCGATTTAAGTTGGATTTTATATAATCATGTATATTTGCATTTATGTGCACTGGTGGTGTATTTAGCATGGAATTGTTTTAATATCATCTGTTGATAACAGTGCCCTTTACTTACTCATTTCAAACAGCCTGATCTAATTATGAATCTAATTTTATAGGATGCTAGGCTATGTCAGGGAATAATATTATATTAAGAATATTAAAATTTCACTTTGGCGTACCCTCTTCAAGTAGCATGACAAAAAGGGAATATCTTAATTTAATTCAGCCTTTTCTATTTTTGCTCTGCAGCAATAGGCACCTGACTAACTCCACGGGGGGCGTGGTTCTGTGTAACAACCCGCGTTTTGTGAGAAGACGTTGGAACCGTGACCCGAACAGAATTCAGGGACTGGAACTGAATCATCCTCTGCAGAAAGACACCATCATCGTGCCGGCAGGGGGGTACACAGTGGTTAGGATAATGGCCAATAATCCAGGTGGGTAGTTTGTTTATATCAAATTGCTTTTTGTTGTTTTCCACTTGAAATGACCAGTAAACATGAGCTTATCTAACTCTAAAACCTGCCCGACAGCAAAATGTCTTAACTATTATTATTTGTGTTGTCTTGAACAGGTTCATACTTCTGTTTTATTTTCATATTTTGGAATAAGGAATAACATCTATCTGTTAAAAGACCAGAGAGCAATAATAGAATTATTTTTCTTTTGCCCTAACAGCATTCTTGTTCCCAGTATATATTGTTTTTTTTTCAGTAAACAAACAATTATAAATATGATACAAATTGTCCAAACGAATAACCACAAGGTACAAATCATTAATCACATTTGTATAGCATTATTAAGCCTGAAATATTCTCTGTACATTTTAGGTTGGTGGTTGGTCCATTGTCACATAGAAATGCACGCAACAGGAGGGATGGCGTTCATGATGAACGAGGCTGCCAGAGAGCAAGGAAAGCTTCATAAACCCAGAGGATTCACAACCTGTTCTAACTTTGAGTCCTCGGCACAGGACTATTATGACGCCATGGATGTTACCCTTTGTGATAGTGATAGTAGTGATAGAAGCTAATTTGTCTAATGAGGTTTTCATTCATGTCATTCTTGTCGTATTTATACACCAGGGTTGCCTTAACTGCTGCAAATTGCATATATCTATTGTTGACGAAGTCAAAAATCAAAGATAAACTCCTAAGCAGCAATCGTAAGAAATCTGCAGTTCGTAGCTTTGGCATTTTATTTCAAAAATTATCCTTGTGAGGTCAAGCATCAAGAAAATAAGCGGTACGCAAAAACGTTTAAGGTAACGAGATGAATGGTTTCTTGTCAAATTGCTGTTTGCGTGATGGGGCAGTTGCAATCCTTTAAAGTGACACAATTATATATCAACACCACTGCCACTGTAGGGTGTGCCAGTAGCAAGGTGTCAAATCTGTGTAAATTGACATACCGAGTAGACGTTGCATGCCTCAAAAAGGAGGTATTGGCTCTGTTCTATGATAGGTTCAAAGACGTTGAGAATTATAGAAAACCTTTCATCAAAGAGAATTTTTACTAGCCTGGCCAATAAGCACTAGTTTCATTTAATGTGATTCAAATCTATGTCATGTCAGTGTCTCTTTTCTATGTCTCGGAAGTGATAAAATGTTTCGTGACTGATTATATTTGACCTAAATACTTCGAAATAAGTCGTTTATAAAGGTCTTCATACTTTCAGGATACTTGTGTATCAAGTGGTATTTTTTTCAGTATTAATTTATTTAAGTTTTAGTATACTTTTTCATAATACAAACTTCGTCTTCTGTCTTATCCTTTGAGAAAAATACACGTCTTAAAGGTTCGAAATAAGTCGTTTATAAAGGTCTCCATACTTTCAGGATACTAGTGTATAAAGTGGTATTTTTTTCAATATTAATTTATTTAAGTTCAAATATACTTTTTCATAATACAAACTTCGTCTTCTGTCTTGTCCTTTAAGAAAAATACACGTCTTAAAACTGCTGTTTTATCGACAAGTGTGAGCATATTTTTTTTCATTTCCCCAATCATGAAAATAGAAAACAAGTCAAGGATGGTACACTGGTCTTGGTAAAGCCAATTAAGAGATAAGAATTTAAAAATAATGTCCAAAAGTAAAACATATAGATATTTGTACAAAATCAAAATGTTGCGACAGCTGTTCTATCACAATCTCCGATAAAAACAAAACGCAATCTTCGTGTCTCTGCTACTGCAGCGCCACTGACCGAACACGCATAGATCTATGTAACTTTTGAAGTTTGGACTTTAGAGGATTTATCTAATGAAGACAATATATAGGCTATGACATATGCGTGCCATCAATATGTAGAAGAATGAAAACCTCTTCTCACAATTACAATTGAGGGCAGGGCACAGTGCACATTATCAACATCGAAATCATGATGTACAGCTGATAAGTCATTTTATATAATTGGAAAGCCTCCAGGTGGATCAGCACAAATGAATATAAATATTGTTTGAAAATTGAAAGCATGATAACATGATAGCAAAACATGTACATTATTTATTTATTTGTTTGCTAATTTATTTATTTATTTTTGTAAAAGCCTCGTGTCACAAAGTTGGGAACCTGCCATAGTTTACGTATATTGAGAAAAAACATTTATTACAAAATTCTGACAGCTTCCAAATCTCCTCAGGTAGTACTGCGCAGCCATTTCGATTGTCCGGTCATTGCTTAATTTCGCTAATATTGCGTGTTTTTGGGAGATGATCGTTTTGTTTTGTTTTTTTTCGTCAAACACCTTAGCGTAATGATATTGACACGGAAGTTTTCGAGTCGAATCCTCATACTATTTTTTGCACCGGAAGAAAAGAGGTAGATCGGAGGAGTGGGCTATGGGAAGCCTTTTTTTGATACCGTGATATCCTTTGAAAAATATATGAAACTGCACAATTGCACATAAAACATGGATATTTAAAGTATTAGTGTGATTTATTTATGCGTCAAAGTTCTTGAAAAACAAGCAGTAAAATTTTTAGGTTTTATGCATCAAACCAGCTTACTTTACGTACTCATAAGCTATCAGTTTTAAAGAAGAAAATTACAACAGGTTTCTCTTTTCTATGTCATCATTATTATGATAAAATCATTTCCCAATCGGGCCCCAAACTTCAGAAGCTGTGCTGAAATATGTGTAATTTTGTACTACGCCTTGCTGCCACATCATAGTTACCGAGAATCATCTAAAAACAAATAGAAATCCATGTCCAAGACAACTTCAATCGAACTACTTCAATATTTTTAAACAACCAAATAATTAGCGGATTAAAAAGATAAAGTTCTTATTCAAATAATTGGTCTTATCACTTTCATTTCAGGTATGTAGGTCTAATCGTTTTAATACGGAATGAATCTAAACTCCTTTTCTTTGTGTGGTGATTGAACCGCCAGTGACGCTCCATATACGAAAGAGCCCACGTATGTGCCGACGCTGGGGTCGTACTCCCCGCCCCAACCGACCACGGCGATGTAGAGAGTGGTCAAGTCGGCCGTTGTAGTGGACACGGAAAGAGAATTGAGTGGCAACTGAAAAGGGTTACTGGCGATGGCGTCCTGATGATCGTTGCATGGCATAATCTTACAGACGTACTGCGCAAACGCGGCGTTAGGCCCGATACCAAATATGGTGCTGTCGATGCGGTAGTTCTTGGTGGTCTGCGGGTTTGGGCAGAAGGTGATTGCGAGAATGACAGTTTGGCCATATACGACATGGAAAGGTTTGTCTATATGCACCACCTGGTCCAGATACACGAGCCCCGCATCTATATAGCTTTTCAGGTTCATGGACTTTGGAGGATTTATCTAATAAATAAAATAAATATGTACGCTATGGCAGATCTGTGTCATCGACATCTAAAAGTCAGCAGTCATCCATTGTTCTAGTTTATCAGTGTACTTGAAAGAGAAGATGTTGGAGAAGAATTCAAAATGTCATTAAGATTGTTCAAAATAAATAAGATAGCGAACAACATTATAATTTTATCACAAAGTTATCGGCATTGCAAGTGCATTTTTATTGTCTACATGCTAAGCCTATGTCTTCAATAGGAACTTTTCATCATAACAAGAACTTGGACCACTTTAAGTGGAAATATATAACTTTTTAAGTGTCTGTGACGAATGTTGAATTGACCTTGCCTTTTCTAAATCCGAATCTGATGCAGCTTTTACAAACTCCACAATAACGGTAAAAGATATATCCCCGACATCTGAAGCCACTGTGTTCACATAAAGGTCGCTTGTGGCGACCCAGTTTCTCACCGTGCAGTTTGGAGCTGGATTGGCATTGGCGTCAGGCCAGTTTTGGCAAAGTACACTCGCTTCCAGCTGGACATCCACATATGTATAAATGCATTCAAAAGAAGATAATAGGTGCTCGTGCGCGCGTGAGTGCATGAGAGAGAAAGAGCGAGAGAGAGAGAAAGAGAGAAAGAGAGAGTGATTCTCAAAAAGTATGCGTTTAAATTAGACAAACTTTCATTAATTTAACTTGCTTAACAGAGAGATAATGTGAACCACGTGGTCAAGAAAGACAATCCGAAAAAACAGGGATTTGCTCATCAATTTCAGTGCTTTCTGGCACATTATCTTTTTATAAAGCTGAGGAACTGAATCCATTGAAAATAAATAAATAAATAAATAAATAAGTAAATGGAAAAGCACTCACGTTGCCAGCCACTGGTGCTGTAGTGACCGTGAAATTGACCACCCCGAAAGTCGGGTTCCATTCTGGGTTTCTCTGGAGCACTACGCTGACAACGACATCTTTACCTTTGAAGGCGTCGCAGAGGCTGGCCACGTAGGTACCTTTCCCTACGGGTTTTGTTGTCTGTATGGCCCCGGTCACGTACCGGGTACCTGTCTCAATGGGGGTCTGGCTTAAGCCTTAAACAAAAGGGACCCAACTCACTATCATCGTTCAGAGTTATAAAGAATAAAAATGGTAATTAAATATATAAAACAGACGAACAAATTGCTTAGCCAATACATGCCTAAAGTCCATGTTAAGGTCCGTGATAATTTTGCATTAAACAATAACGGTTAACGTGACGGCGTGACGGTTAATTTCAAATAAACATAATAAAACAATCATTTACAGTGGTGGATTTAGAGGGGGTGTCAGGAGGGTCCAGACCCCCCTTCGATTTCTAAAAAAAAATTCACACCAATGGTTCCCTCTCGAAATTAGAATTTTGAATGGTTGAAAAAAAGTTCTAAACCGTGCCAAATGGCACTGTTCGCCCGCTTAAATACCAAAACTTTTCGCATCCGTTGACCCATCCCCCTTCAAATAGTCCTGGAACAGACCCTGATTAAAATACCAACATTTAAATCATCAAGTTATGATATATATATATATATATATATATATATATATATATATATATATATATATATATATATATATATATATATATCACTCCCGTTCCCCATTCACCCACCAACCCCTTACCTTCTCCGAAACAAAACAGAACACACAGACTAAACAGCGCGGCAGACATGTTGTCTTTTCAAGGACCCCTTACAACATTTAGTACAATGAAAGTTGCAGGGACTGAATATATATATATTAATACGTGAGACAAGGACATGCCGTCACTCCTATATTGACACAAGTTCGATCAGTCTGAAGGTTACGGATGTATCATGGTATCAGTTCTCCCAACCTTATCAATCAAAGCACTAGTTTCATTTAATGTGATTCAAATATTTTGTCAGTCGCTCTTTGCCATGTCTAGGAAATGATAAGAAGTTTCGTGTCTGATTGTATTTGACCTAAATACTTCGAAATAAGTCGTTTATAAAGGTCTTCTTACTTTCAGGATACTTGTGTATAAAGTGGTATTTTTTTCAGTATTAATTTATTTAAGTTCAAATATACTTTTTCATAATACAAACTTCGTCTTCTGTCTTGTCCTTTGAGAAAAATACACGTCTTAAAACTGCTGTTTTATCGACAAGTGTGAGCATATTTTTTTCGTGTTCACCAATCAAAAAAATAGAAAACAAGGCAAGGATGAAACACTGGTCTTGGTAAAGCCAATTACGAGATAACAATTAAAACATTATGTCCAAAAGTAAGACTCAAATAGAGATATTAGTACAAAGCTTACAATGTTGCGACAGCTGTTCTATCACAATCTCCGATAAAAAAACACAATCTTCGTTTCGCCGCTTCTGCAGCGCCACTGAACGAACATGCACCTGTGTAACTTATGAAGTTTGGACTTAGGAGGATTTATCTAATGAAGATAATATAAAGGCTATGGCATATATGTGTCATCAATATGAAGAAGAATGAACACCTCTAGTCACAATTACAACTGAGGGCAGGGCACAGTGCACATTATCACAACATCAAAATCGTGATGTACATCTGATAAGTCATTTTATATAATTGGAAAGTCTCCAGCTTCATCAGCACAAACAAATATAAATATTGTTTGGAAATTGATGGCCTGACTACATGATAGTAACACCTGCACATAAACTGGTCATTGTTTACCCTCTCTTTATTTATTTATTTATTTATTTTTGTAAAAGCCCAGTGTCACAAAGTTGGGAACCTGCCATATATTGAGGAAAACATTTATTACAGAATTTTGACATCTTCCAAATGTCCTCAGCTAGTATTGCGCTTGGTGAATCAGCCATTGCCATCGTCCAGTTATGGCTCAATTTCGATATTGCTCGTTTTTGGAGGATGATTTTTTGATGATTCATAATGTTATTGATACGAAAGTTTTTGAGTCGAAACCTCTTTTTTCTCGCACCTGAAGAAAGAGGTAGACTGGAAGCGTGGACTGTGGGAAACATTTTTTGATACCGCGATATCCTTTGAAAAATATATGAAACTGCACAATTGCATATCAAACATCGATTTATTGGTGTGATTTAATTATGAGTTACAGGAATTGAAAATCAGGCAGTTAGATTCTTTAGGTTATGTGCATCAAATCAGCTTACTTAAGATACTTTTAAGCTATCAGTATGAGTTTTAAAGAAGAAAATTACAACAGGTTTGTCTTTTCTATGTCATCGTTATTTTGCTAAAAATTATTTGCAGTTTAGGTCACAAACTTCAGAAGCTGTGTTGAAATATATTTTTGATTTTGTACAACGCCTGGCGGTCACATCATAGTAACACACAACAAAGATTCATCTACAAACAGATATAAATCCAAGATGAAGATATCTTCAATCGAACTACTTCAATTTTATAAGGAACCAAAAAATTAGCAGATTAAAAAGATGAAGTCCTTTTTCAAACAAATTTGTCTTATCACTTTCATTTCGGATATGTAGATCTAATCGTTTCAATACGGAATGAATCTAAACTCCTTTTCTTTGTGTGCTGGTTGAACCGACAGTGACGCTCCATATACGAAAGAGCCCACGTACGCGTGGACGCTGGGGTCGTACTCCCCGCCCCAACCGACCACGGCGATGTAGAGAGTGGTCAAGTCGGCCGTTGTAGTGGACACGGAAAGAGAATTGAGTGGCAGCTGATAAGGGTTACTGGCTATGGCGTCCTGATGATCGTTGCATGGCAAAATCTTACAGACGTACTGCGCAAACGCGGCGTCAGGCCCCATACCAAATATTGTGCTATCGATGCGGTAGTTTTTGGTGGTCTGCGGGTTTGGGCAGAAGGTGATTTCGAGGATGAGACTCTGGCCGTATACGACTTGGAAAGGTTTGTCTATGTGCACAACCTGGTCCAGATACACGAGCCCCGCACCAATATAGCTCTTCAGGTTCATGGACTTTGGAGGATTTATCTAATAAATAAAATAAATATGTACGCTATGGCAGATCTGTGTCATCGACATCTAAAAGTCAGAAGTTGTCCATTGTTCTAGTTTATCAGTTCACTTGAAGAGAGGATTGTGGAGACAAACTCAAATTTACATTCATATTGTTCAAAATAAATAAGATAGCGAACAACATTAAAATTTTATCACAAAGTTATCAGCACCGCAAGTTCATGTTTATTGTCTACATGCTAAGCCTATGTCTTCAATAGGAACTTTTTACCATTACAAGTACTTGGACCACTTTAAGTGGAAATGTATAACTTTTTAAGTGTCTGTGGCGAATGTTGAATTGACCTTGCCTTTTCTAAATCCGAATCTGATGCAACTTTTACAAACTCCACAATAACGGTAAAAGATACATCGCCGACATTTGAAGCCACTGTGTTCACATAGAGGTCGCTTGTGGCGCTCCAGTTTTTCACTGTGCAGTTCGGAGCTGGTTTGGCATTGGCGTCAGGCCAGTTTTGGCAAAGTACACTCGCTTCCAGCTGTATAAATACATTCATAAAGAAAAAAATTATAAGTGCTCATGCGCTCGTTTGTGTGCGAGAGAGAGAGAGAGAGAGAGAGATATTCTCATAGAGCATGCGTTTCAATTAGAGAAACGTTAATTAAATTGACTTGCTAAACGAATTGGTCATAATAATTCGAAAAAAGAAAGGATTTGCTCATCAATTTCAGTGCTTTCTCTCACATGATCTTTTCATCCATTGACAATAAATAAATAAATAAATAAATAAATAAATAAATAAATAAGCACTCACGTTGCCAGCCACTGGTGCTGTAGTGACCGTGAAATTGACCACCCCGAAAGTCGGGTTCCAATCTGGGTTTCTCTGGAGCACTACGCTTACAACAACATCTTTACCCTTGAAGGCGTTGCAGAGGCTGGCCACGTAGGTACCTTTCCCTACGGGCGCCGGTGTCTGTATGGCCCCGGTCACGTACCGGGTACCTGTCTCAAGGGGGGTCTGGCTTAGGCCTAAAACAAAAGGGACCCGACTCACCATCATTGTTCACAGTTAGATAGAATAAAAAAGTAATTAAATATATAAAACAGAAGAACAAATTGCTTAGCCAATGCATTCCTCAAGTCCATGTTAAGGTTCGTGGAAATTTTGCAAGAAGCAATGGCGATGGCGGTTACTTTGAAATAAACATAAAAATAAAAAATCATTAAAACGCCAACATTTAAATCATATAGATTATATATTTCTTAATTACAACTTTTGTGAACGAATGATAAATAGCATTAAATTTCAAATATATTTTCAAACGTCAACCTTCTCCGCCCAGTCATTCAACGTTACAGAATGTGTCAAACACGGAATAAAGAGCCCCCCTCCCCCACCCCTCCGCCCCCCACCCCTTACCTTCTTCGAAACAAAACAGAAGAACACACAGACTGAACAGCGCGGCAGACATGTTGTTTCTACAAGGAGTCCTCACTTACAAATGAGTCCAACGCTCATTGCTCAACAGTGAAAGTTATAGGGTCTATATCTATCTATCTATCTAAATACGTGTGACAAGGAAATGCCGTCCCTCCTATATTGACACAAGTTCTATCAGTCTGAAGGTTATGGGTGTATCATGGTATCAGTTCTCCCAACCTTATCAATCCGTGATCAAATATGGGAATCAATAAAATGCAGTGACAGATAGTTCTTGGAAGAGTAGGGATAACGTGGAAATTTTCACTTCAATGATAACAATAATTCCCCATTTTACTGACAATATATTTGCATTTTTTTTTTTTTTGTAATGCAATATATTTGTCATATGAAAAAGACTTACACTTCTCGATTAAAACGCTGACAATTAAAAAATATCAATAAATGAATTTTATTAATAATAACAGGAGTGACTGATGTGCTTTTATGCGCGCCCCCCCCCCCCCCCCCCCCCCCCTTGTAATTACATTATCTCTTTATGTGGCCAAAATAAGATTCCAACTTTATCAGGCGGTCGTTTGCTTTTGGTCGGAAGTGACTTTAATCATCAAAATCAAACAAAAGGCAATTCGAAAGTTCATTCTTATGGACATTTTATTAACATTTATCAATACAAAAACCTACTTCAATGTGTAATTCCAAATGTCAATGTATAAACTAAAGTTTATTTCTGGTTCAGTGACTAAGATACCGCCATCGAATACTTAGCCAGAAATCCTTTAATATGCTGAACTTCATAAAGAGTCGTCTAAGCCTTCTTTCAATCATGACATCGCAATTTCATAATGGTCACTAATAGGCATTAATTTTAACTTTTCAAAGTTAAGGGGCAGCTGAAATCCAATGCATCAAAGATAACCCACACAAAATACTTGTGCCACAAGCCTTCTGTTGAAAAAGCATGTACATGACTTTTGTAAGTGGACTATTTACGTATTATAAAGAAGATGACATCATATAACAGTTGCAAATAAATATGTATTGTATGATAAATGTATTATTAAAAAGTTGAAGTACAACTTTTGCAAATTGGACCTTAAACAGCACTTAAATGATTTTTAAAATAATACAGGGTTAAAAATACTGCAGGAGACTATAAATAATTTCATAAATATAACTGATTTTCGTTCTATACATGAACAATAAGATTATTTGAGGTAAGTGTCAGCAAAGATTGATAGTCTAGTTTCGACATTAGTGTGGATTTAGGAAAGCAGATCATTTAATTTCACATCAATTATTGAGGAATCATGGAATTTTCCATTCCCTTTCAAACCAAAAGCATATTTCTTCCAAAAGTTTTTTTTTTTTTTTGTAAGCATTCTAAGACTAAGGTCTTAATCTTCTAAAAAAAAATCTACAAACAGAGAGCGATCAACCTTGTACCTTTCCCTTTCTCCAATTGCCCTCTTTACTACTCTGTGTAGTATGATCCTGCTGAATAAAGACCATCCACTGTGTTCCAAAATCTAGAAATCTCAACTAAAAATTCAAGCAGTTTGACAGTAAATACATTACTGACGGAAATTACCCCCCCCCCCCCAAAAAAAAAAGTCTCGAGTTGTACCAAACATTACCTAATGTCCTCAAAGACTTGATAAACAATCATTAATTCCTTGAAAAACATCTCTGACAAAACAAACATTTGCTTTTCTTTAAAGCTTAACACATATCACTGATATCAGTCAGATCTAAACAAAAAATCACTGACACCATTTCCACCTTATGGTGATACTTAAACAGCAGATTTGACAGACATTGATAACACCAGCAAAGGAACTTAATAAATAAGAATGATATTCTCTAAGAATTCATAATAAGGATTTCTTTCACCAATGTTCACCAACAAATACAAGGAGGCCTACGGTACAGTATTAATTTTTCTATTGCATAGATATTCCCTAAAGCTGAACAACCTAGTATACTTAACTGGGGAAGGGGGAGGTTAAAGCCATGCCCAGTTATTGACCAAATTTATTTCTTCCTTATCTACGTAATGTTATTTTAATTGCCATGACACCATGTATCACTCCAAAGCCATGTCCTGTGAAAGGTGATTCGTGCTTGTTTATAATACTGCTACCCAATCCACTGATTTTTCTGTGATCTGTGATCTTTGGTCTTATTTCTTTGAGGCCCTACAATTGGTAACCCCCATTAACTCTAAGCATAATGACACCTCATCTTAAAATAAATAATACTAAAATATAAATATTATAAATCTATTCATTTATCACATCAAAGACTCCAAGGTGGGATCAAACTTCTCTACTGGTGTGTGGTTCTATGTGGTAGAGACCTCCAACTTTACTAATATGTCTTCCAAAATCCTGTGTGTAACACGTGTACTATGAAACAAGTGAATTATAGTACCGAAACATGATGCCAAATCTAAAACCTGATATCAAGTCAGTATCAGTTCATCTGATAGGCTGACTTTAGTGTCTTTTCAACCAATGGGCACGCCTGTACTATTACTCTACTAGGCGACTACTCAGCTTTAGTCTTTCCAAGCAGACTCTTCAAAATATTATAAATATCCACAAATAACATGGTCCCAGTGAAGACCAGCACTGTCCCTACCCAGTGGTAGACTGTGAAAGGGTTTTTGAAGTACATGATAGAGAAGAGGAGACTGGTGAACTTCCGCAGAGTGACGACCAGGGTGACGGTCAGGGACTGGCACTCCGTAGTCAGAATGAACACCGCACGGATGCATATATACTTGAGATCGTTAAGGATATTCATATGAAGAAGACTGGTTAAATCTACATGAAGATACAGTTAAAGCTTTTCAACTTTTCTGCTAACTTTTTTTGATCAATCTAACTCTGCTGGGATTCTGGCTGAATTCCATTCAGTGTAAGCAGCTTATGTCTGGCATGCCTACTCAAGCTGCTAGGGGGTGATTAAATTACTCAAGGGGGTGTGTCAGACAATTTAGCCGCTTACACTGACTGCAATTTAGCGAGAATCCCTGCAGAGTTAGATCAATCCAGCTAGTACGCTGGGTTTATGTGAACACAGTCTAAAACACCAAGGCTGTCTGAGTGACCCAACTACATGATCAGGTTCAGATGGTAAAGGCCTTTGCTAGCCAAGATGGCGTCTCTGGTTGTATATAAAACATGGACTGAATGTAAAGGATATTGTGTTAGTACGTTTAGAGCCAAGAAGAACCACATCCTTGGTATAGCTGGCAGGTAAGGAACATCTATGGGTTCTGAAAATAAAGATGTAAAAACCCATCAACAAGACATGTTTAGGTGTCTCAAAAGATCATTATAAATGTAGCTGACACTGAAATGGGAAGATGGAATCTGCACAAAACATTATAAAATGTGATAAAAAGTTTTTATGTAATTTAATACTACAAAAATAAAATGCTTTTGAGATGAATACAGTAAATAAAATTGATCCAAAATCCTAAGTTACACACAAATTCAATTGTTTTAAAACCAATATGAAGTATGTAGACCTTAGAGAACACTTGAATATATATACAAGTATTTGCTAATACCTTAATCTGTAAGAATTTTTGTCCTTTGAAAAAGTAACATTGTAACATTTTCTTTATACTCACCAGAACCTGTGAAGAGCACAGCATGGTTATATATATCTTTGCCAAGAAGGAGAAATGCTGGTAGAGGAAGCGCATGCTGAAATAATAGGAAATGACACTGTCAAAAATTACCAATCAAAAAATTTACATTATTATAAAATTTCATTTATCGTTTTGCTGAACTTTGTTAATGTGTTGGTCTATCTAATTATCTACGGACCCAAATACCATTTGGTATAAAAAATGTTAGACGTTTTTTATGCTATATTTTCCACAAAATTTTTTCAGAGATTGTTAGACCATCCGCAATAGTACTGTTGATGAAAAGCTACTCTATAACTTAACACACTCAGTCTACAGCCATCAAACTAAAACTATTTCCAAGGAAAAGACAACCAATTTCAAAATGACGCTGCATGCAAACTAATCAAAATGATCATTATCTTTTTATCATTTTGATTTTTTTTTCACTTTTTTTTTGTCAAGGGTTATAAACATTCAGAAGTGGGTCTCATGTTCAAATATTCAAGCATGTGTTAGGCCCCATTCAGAATAGGGGACTAACTAGTCTGAGGACCAAATATGGTTGATCCACTTGAATACGTGGATACAGTATCTATTCAGTGCGTATTAGCGGATTAGACGGCAAGCTTTGTAGTAGGTCTCCATATTTGACCCTTGGACTAGTTAGTCCCCTATTCTGAATGGGGCCTTACTTCCAAGCTACTGGCAATACGTACATTATAGAATAAAGCTTCCTTGGGGTGTTTTCCAAACCTGGCATATATGGTTTCCTGGTAAATGCCCATCCTGGCTGACATGAGGAGGGCAAAGGTCAGCCCACTGATGCCAATTATCCAGATGAACAGGTCGTACATGCCATCGCTGCCGTCGTCAAGGTGCTCTGATTTCTGGAGGCGAAAAAACCCATCAAATTATTAAGTCAGGATGAAATGAAACTAAACTCATCTCAGAAATGAGGGATGCAAAAGGAAAGAAAAATCCTCACTTTTCTGTGAATTTACCCTCAAATACTCCCTGGACACTACAAAAATATCAAAATCCAGCCACTTTCCATATTTTTTTACAATCTTTAGGAAATCCCTATCCTGCCTCAGTCTTATATATAGAAATTAAGTTTAAATCTGAAATTAAATCAATTCCAGTTGGGTTTGTGGTTTGTCAAGAACAAACAAATATATATAAAGCATAACCAATGTGAAGTGAGGCAAAAATGAAAACAACTCTTACCACTTTCTTGGCTGAAGCTATTGTGCATATGGCTATACCAATTGTGATCATAATCACTGATAAATATTTGGATAGTTTATAGCTGGAATAAACAAAACATACATTCAAATAACAAAGTTATTCAATCACTTTTTTTTTTGTAATTCATTAGTTTTTTTAATGAATGCTGAATGCTGAAATTCAATTTTGGTAAAATAAATAAAATCTACATGTTTTTAAGAAAACTGTTAATATGCTAAATACCAAAAGGCAAAAAACGCTTGATCACATTAAAAAAAATATCAGTTGATTGATCTTTGAAATCCTGATCTTGAAATACCCACCTTTTTTTGAGAATTAAAACCCCTAAAAATAAATTTGCTATAAGACTTCCCTGGAAGTAAAAAAAAAAAAAACCATATGTGAATTTCTAGCACTCTAAAGGTGTAAAAAAGCAGGACTTAATCTAGCATGTTTTTACACTTTAATCCGTGTGGTTCAAAATATTTGCCAAATCACTTTTTCCATGAACAACAAATTGATAGTAAAAAGTATGATAAAACAAACATCACGTAATAATAAAATGAAAAGAATGAAATATTTTGGCATTTTATCATGCTAGAACAAGCCCAGATTGTTATAACAGCTATTTTAAAAATAAAATTAGTATTGACTGTCTACAATTACATACAACTATATTAAATATCAGGTATTTTTATATACTTAAAGTTAAATATAATATAAAAGAAAAGATAAACTGATTTCAAATGTGAGTAAAATGTTTTTATTAAATATGTTAAATTAAAAAAAAATCATCTTAAAAAATTTTTAAGGATCAAATATTGTTCATGCAACAATGCCAACAACAAACACAGCCCCAAGTAAGCCCTTTTTTTCACGGGTATCAAGCAGAGTTTTAAAAAAATAAGAAAAAAAACTAGCAAACATGTGCAACCAGACTTCACTCCCACGGCAGAGACATGCCAAAAATGATATTTGTAAAAGGGCAAACAGAGACGAAGATTTGACTCCTTTCTATAAAGATCAGAAAATGGCTTCTGGGAAGTATATTCCTAGAAAATGGCTATTGCTGAATATTTTTTATAAAGCTATTTCACACTGATAACACATTGTTAATTAACACTTGTTTTTTTTCTGCTACTTCTGCAACCCCAACCACTTACCGATCTGAATATCATGTGCAATGGCACAGACACATGGAACCCATAGGTCAGATTATTCACAACTTGGACCATAAAGAATATTGTCACCATAACAACATAATGTCTGCCAGCAAAGAAACAAATAATGATATTATTTTGTTATAAGCAATGCTACCAAAGACATAACTTTCACTGTCTGGACACCTCACAATGCCTGCCTAAGCTGTGCGATAGTCAAGACTGGATTGCAATGTTCAACAAGTTCACCAGATCATTACACACCATTTGTCAAGTACATTTCACCAAACCAGCCAAAATAATGGACTAAAATTGTGCCCTAAAAATTTCAATTGCACCTAACTGGCTAGACGATTAGCAGCATGCTGTTACTGTCATAGCAAATATAAAATTATAAACAGTGGTCCAGAGGATTAAAAAAAAAATAAAAAAAATAAAAAAACCAGTTTTAGAATAAAACAGACATGGCACTTCTCTGAAGAGTTAAAAGCTCCGAGTTACAAAAAATAAAAATAAAAAATAAAAAATAAAGGCATTTTTAAAGCACATTTCAGCCACTTTGGTGAAACATGTCTGGTAATGGTGTTGGATTATGTCTGGAAGATGGCTAACTGAAGCTGAGTGTGCAGCATTTGGCATCCCATGTGAACACAGCCCCTGCTTTGAGTGGCAAAACTTACCGAACGGAAAATCATGTGTAATGGCATGGAGATGTTGAAGCCTAAGACTAGGTTATTCACAACTTGTACCACAAAGAAAATTGTCACCATGACAACATAATGTCTGCATATATGGAAAAAATATTAGAAAATAAATAGAAAGAAAAGCATTTGTTATAAAGCAACGGAAATTAAACCATAAAAACTGAAATGTGGGGTTAATAATTCAAGTTTTCTGCAAGCCAAGAATATAAATATAGTAAGAACATTGTCTACAACATCATTTTAATAAATGTTTTTCACAAAAATGATATATTTAAATATTTTGAATGTCACAATTTGGCTAGCTTTAAATAAATCATAAAAACCATGTTATGGCATACTTGAATGATCTGGATAAATTTTTTTCCCAATTCTTGTGAATAACAATTTGCTCTTGCTTTGGAAAACATACTGTTTCTCAATACAAGTGCAATGGCTTTGGATTTCGTTTAGTGTCTTGTAAACAGTACAAATTTTGGTATAAGTTGTCACTACAAACAGAAGTGACTTGGACAATTTTACAAAGGTGAAATTTTCAATTGATACAAAATGTGATAAGGATAAATTTTCAGTGGTAAAAATGAACAGTAAAATATTTTCGAAACTGGAGTGTCAAATGAGATCGCCAGATTTTGTGTGAGGGTGGAAAGGGGGGTGGGTGGGGTGGAGGTGTATAAACGGACTAGTTAATAAATTTCAATGTACCCAATTCACTTCTGTAATGCTTGCAATACTACAGCAGGCAAAATAAACTGCACAACAACAACAACAGAATGGGCAACATCCAGGGACGAAAGTGACCCCTTCTTTTCACTGCTCGACTCACCGATCTAATGAGAATTTGTAATGGGATGGACACTTGTAAAAAGAGCAGTACGTTTTGCAGAGCAACAGCACAAAGATACATCATGGTCAAAAAGACATAATGTCTAGGAAAAAATAGAAATACATTAATCTTTTAAAGTATTAAATCAATATAGCATTGTGATATGGTTTACTTCATCGTTTTTTTTTTTTCCACTTAGATAAACAAACAGCAAATGAAAGGCATTTACAAATATCTCCGTTCTACAATTGTACTTGTACAATACAGTTGCAATAGACTAATTATGGCTACTGATGAATCAAAATGGGAGGCAGATATTAAAACAATTAAATAAAATTAAAACTCTTAACAAAATCAGCATCAAATATTTTTACTTTTATTATTTTTAGGCAATTTGTCATCAATTTGACTTAAAAATTATAGAGTGGAGTTTTCTTTGCTGTTTTCAGTATTAAGATTCTTTTGACAATAGCAATGTGAAATTTATAGTTAAGGATCTATAATTACACAATCCAATACTTGTATATCATAAGACAATTTTTCACTGTTAAGTTTATAACATATTTGTAAGTGCTTTTAAGGAATATTCAAACAGCCTTTAAAACTCTTCCATATAAATACTTGCCTTATAGGGACAACAGGCTTTCTTCGCCCAAAATCAGCATGAAATATAAACCCTTCCAATGCAATAAACAGAAACTGAGAAAATGTGACAATATTCCCACTGCCTGGAAACTCCCTGGAACAGAACACAACAAAAATGATGAAAATTTTCCACTGAAGCCATGTTAATTGGGCTAATACAACATGTTATATTTTATATTCCATGTCCTGAAAAAGACACTTGGTGTGCTGGCTAACACCCTGAACAAGAGTAAGGTTAGATTTGCTTGCTTGTCTTCCAGTTATTGTCTGCCATAAAATTAAGTACCCATAAAAAGAAAACCAAATGCGGACTTCTGAATGGGTGAGGTAACTCAAATAATGATGCAAATCTTTACTAGCCAAGAAGCAACATACTGTGCAGAATAGTGTACATACAATGGAAGTTGAAGTGGATAGTTAAAAAGAAATGGCCAGCTTGCAGGAAATGATCTCTGTGGTTCTTCTCACATTTAGAAGTTTGTCTGTCATGGTCATTGCCCTCGCAATAGTGTGTGTATGTTTTCACTGTGCCATGACTAGTAGACAAGCAGATGGATCTCACCTTACTTATGGCTCTGTTGATATCACTAGAGAAATCAACTCCAGATGCAGGTAAATACAAAAATGGTCATTCACAGGATAATAGTCTGATTTTAAGAACTGTTGTTGATCAAATTCAACAAATGAGGATGATTCATGTCAGCTCATTGCTATATTACAAAGAACTTAGAAGAGCCACTTCCTATATCTTCTTGAGTGGTCAATATGGCGGATGACCTGACAGTTTATAAACAAATCACAGAATTTTGTCAAGTTGGATAAAAATATAACCTTGTAATAATATGTTTCGCTTTTACACCCTATTTTCTTGTAAATGACCATTTCACATGTTTTCTCACACCAAGAGTCGTTTTCTCAAGTGTACTGCACAGTGTTGCAGATATTAGTGTGACCCATGTCAGATACACGTACCTTACACAGTTGTGCTAGTAAACGAATTTTCACCTAAACTGGCTACATGCTAAATACTGGGTTTTATGTAGTCATACAAAACTAATTTTTAAAAGATGACAATCATGAATCCTATCTTAAGTAGAAATCGTGTCTACTGAAGACTTTTCATTTAAAGTCTTTCAATTTAAGTTTTGCACAACAAGTTCTCTGTAATTTATAAAAACAAAATTTATTCTTAATATTTTTCATGATTCATCCTTCAGTATACACCTTTGTAAACTAACCTGACAAGATATTCCAAGACGACTACGTTGCTACAGCAACCTAGAAAAACCGCTGCTATTGGGAATCCTGGGTGCATCTTCAAGTCTTATTTACAGTACGATAATAAATGTCAAGAAATGTTATCCATCATTATTTTCTTAATGAGCAAGCCACGAGTATCATTTCCTGTAACGCATGCGTGGAACTGTAATGAAGTCGCTCTTATGTTAATAAAAAGATGAATATTTTTTCAAAAACAAATAAAATACAGTAAACCATATTTCATTACCAAGCTAGTATTCATAAAAATAAGTAAGTTCACTTTGCTGGGGATTCAAGTCGTAGATTTTTAAAAATACAGTAGCAAAAGTCGCTTACACCATTTGCACGAAGCAAGGAATCTTGGGTAAACACAATAACCAAGAGAAGATGGTGGCGACACAGATTGAGTTTGGTAAGTAAAGACAGTCAACTTTCTCCTCACTCAAACATTTTAAGGCAAATTTGCATTTGACATATTTATGTTCTTTCCAATTAGCGAGTCTAAAGGGGAAACGCTACAAGAAATAACGAGTGAGTTGTGTTTATCGTCACTCTCTCTCTTGCCAAAGCAAAAGGATCGACAGCGACGAAGTCAAGTTGGTATCTGAAGTGTGTCTCACCGGTGTTTTTACATTATAAAGCTGCGCTTTGGAGTTAACCATTGAATACCATGTGTATGTGATTTAGTGAGGTTAATTTTACATGACGCTGTAATTAATGTTATTGGTGCAAGGTTACATATTTTTAACAAATTTCCTGCAGCCTCGTTTGGTTTTTTATTTATTTTTGATAACATTTTGGAAAACTAAAAGTAACATGACATGCAATGATAGAACTTTGCACATGCATTGCCCGACAATAAAAATCAATAGAATAGCAGTTCCATACAAAAACGAACTTTATTTTGCTATAGGCCACTAAAAATATTTTCCCGGAAATTAAAGAACTAGCATTAGTAAGAACTTTGCCAAGGCAAACACATTATAGATAGTCTAAATCTGACAAGTGCAGAGATGCCAACTCAACAAATGTACATGCACTTTATTTATTTTTGAGAACAGACTTCTATTGCTTACGCGTGTTATAATTATTCTGTTGTGAATTAGACGGTAGACAGTAGATCTGTGTATATTTATTAAGCACTGTCATGGCAACTCTGCAAGGGTCTAAGGCCACATTCAGAACAGTGGACTAAGTAGTCCGAGGGACAAATAAGGCTGACCCACTTGAATACTTCCCCGTAGGGAATCTATTCAGTGTCTATTGTGTAAGGGGATTAGATGTCAAGCGTTTTTTATGTCCCTATATTTGACCCGTGGTTAGTCCACTGTCCTGAATGTGGCTTAACATATTGAGTGTCAAATGATCATTTTTTTTATTTATTTGTAGAAGACTGCAGTGGTAATCAATGGAGCCACTGGTGAAAGACATCTCTTCATGTTCCCACATTATTAAAAAATAATATTGCCTGCATTGATACTCTATGGCATAGATACTCGAGATCTTGAATTGTTACTCCCCCACTCTGTTACTTGCCCATGTAAATATAGTACTGGAAATAATGATGCAAGGGAGTAACATGTATAAAAGTAAAATTCTGTTCACAAAGATTTTTTATTGAAAAACATAGGTTTGGTTGTGTAGGTTGTGAAAGGCTTCTAAGCAGAATCACTTGTCTTTGATGTTATGTGCATTCGCGTGTGTATTTTTTTTTTATGTGAGTGTCAATTTGTTAAGAGTCAGACAACATGCACATGATTATACATACATATACAAATGTGTCAAAGTATGTAGGTGTTGTTATACTGTATCTCGTGTATTCGTAGTCTGTGAATATTAATCAGGAATAAATCATCAATTGTAGCAATACAGGCAGCAGGTCTAGCCCATATAAATCACAATACGCCTACAATGTGCATAGGTTTCAAATTTATGTCATATTGTTCTGGCAGCATAGGTACTAGTATATATCAAATTGCTGGTCTATTTTAGTTTGGGTGAATGTTTGCTTATCATGGCATGGTGTGCTCTATCTGCCAAAAATCACGTTCGAGAACGCTTTACCAAAGATGTTTTTATAGTTTATGAACTTGAAGAAGTCGATCCTTATTCGTATCCTCAATTGCTGCTTGTGCAGATCATTACCCTTATTAGACCATCTGCATGGGGCAATGCAATAGAAGAGTCTAGCACGGACTATTGCAATCAAGTGTCTATCTTGCTGACTTAATTACTGGAGATATATTTATTTAATAGTTCTGAATGCAGCCTTGGTCTCTCGTCTGTTCCTAAACCAGGATATATAGTCCAAATGAAGCACTTACATGCGATCTGTATATATCTGGTATTGAATGATAACATCTCTTAAAACTGGACAGTTAAGTGTATTGTGTTCTGGCCTTGGATAAGTGCTTGTTATTTGTGGTAATTAGTGAGAAAGTGAAACAGCCTGGTGGATACTAGATCCCCCTTATGGTGATATGATCTTAAATTCAGAGCTCCTTAGATAAAGACATTTATGTTATAGTGAAATTACTCAGTTGCTAAATGTACATTAACTACTAAACAAGAACAAAACCAAAAATGATATTATGACTTATTCTTTTGTGATTCATTCTATAAAAATCGCCATGCACCTAGCAGAATATATATCTAAAATAATAAAAAAATCCCTGACAGTACAACCATAATATGATTTCATACAGCAGCATTACTTGGTTAAAATGCTGTTTTGAAATACAAAATTGAAAACATTTTTGAAAGGTCTTCTGAAGTTTTTCCATGTACTAGTAGGATTTAAGTGTCACAGTTTCAATGTTATGAAAGTGTAAAGACAAATTGGTTGTCAAAACTCAGCCATAGCAAATAATTTAAAAGTGCGTACGTGTTGTAACATCTGGGGGTCTATTGCAATGATAAATGTTGTCTTATTGACCTTGCAGCATCCTGCTGCCATAAAATATATGATGAATTATATTTGGTACTGTGACAAGAGAGAACTGGAATTTTTTTCTGATCTATAGCCATTCTCCAGCTGTTTTTCTCTATCCTTTATCCTTGATAAAAAAAATGGTTATAGTTCATAAAAACTCTTTTCAAGGAGAACATAGTATGAATGTGGCAAACATCTTACAAATGAAGCTAATAAAATACTCCATCAGACAAAAATACTCTGCAATGACCCTATTTCAGTTCATATGCGTGATACTGCAAAAAATAACATCATTATTCTTATTATTATCTTCTAATTGTCTGAAGTTCAGTTTGGGCTAGAAACCATTCTTTCTTGAGGTGACTGGCAAATAAGAGTGCATCTCTGGACACATGACCTAAACCATACTGTTTTGATTTTATTTGTGATAAGTGGATGGTCAGGTGTGCTTTATGTATGGTGGAAAATAAGTGCTAGTACAAGTAATTTTTTTTCCAAATGAGTCACTGTCTTATGATTAACTTCATAAATCAGAGAATTTGTTTGCTTGCTTCTACTTACAAATACAGATCCTCTGGAAAATTTAAGTATTTTTTTCTCATCTGCCTGGATTTTACATTATGTATAAGGACCCCAGGAGGATATGTGACTGAAGTCATAGTCTAAAATCAGGTAGATTAAAGCTTGATATTTCAATGTCATGTAGTTTGAGTAGATTTGCCGATATGTGTGGGTCTGAGAGTGTGACTGTGCTCTCTTTCTGGACAGGCTAGAGTGAACAATTCTACTTTTAAGGTTTAAAAAATAATCCAGGGCCTGTATCCTGTATATATATCTAGACCTGACCCTTCTATAGTGTTCTGGGGTGATTTTCACATTTGAAATAACTTTAGTTCAGAAACCAGTCTAAACTTTTAGTCTGCATTGATCACAGATCAATCAGTAGTCTGATAATATATTATTCACAGCACCTGTTTTATAACAAGAAAGACATGGCTATTATTTCAGACCAAAACATACTTAAACTTAATGGTCTATTACATCTTAAACAAAAGTAGACCAAAATGTTCATCTAAATGTTTCTAAGACCAATATTTGGTCTAAAATTCTTTGGTGAAACTGCCCCTTGTTTCCAACTACATCTGCTGATGTGAATAAAATATACATGCTAACAGACAGATAGCCAAGCAGACAGACGACTCAGTTCAAGTAATCCAATCAACTCAGCCACTTGGGAGAGGGACCTACGGTAATTACTCTCTAATTTTGAACTAAATGGACAGATCCTTTCAATGTAAGAGAAACCACGTTTTATTTAATTAGTAACAGCTAAAAAAATGATTTTGGAACGTTCATGCCAGAAAGACATTATCTTGAAAAGATGCAGTATTTAAAGAAGTGAGTTCCTTTTTGAAATTTGTGAATAATTACTGTAAGCTGAAGTGAGCACAGTGTAGTATAGAGAACAGATAGTGCAGTGTTGGTAAGGATGACACACACTTCAAACATATATATATATATATATATATATATAAATGATGACCTTGGGTTCAGATTGCTGATGTGAAAGATAGGAAGATATGTGGAACCTACAGTATTAACAGGGCCAACAGTGAACACCGGGTTAAGGGTAACCACTCTCTATTGTGTGATTACATCTCCTCTAGACGGACTTCTCTAACCACTCTCGGTGGCATGATAAAATCTATTCCTTGTAGAAGATACTGTGGCCATGCTAGTTAACTTATTACCACTACCAATGAAATGATTAAGGCTTCGTTCACATGCAATGTCTATTTTCTAAATTCTATTTTCTATTTGCGCTATCTTATGATCACGGTCTGTGCACTGAATATCCCGCCGCGTAATTACTGGCAGCGCGAGCCAGTTACTTATAGTAACTTATAGTAACTGGCTCGCGCTGCCAGTAATTACGCGGCGGGATATTCAGTGCACAGACCGTGATCATAAGACATGCCGCAAATAGAAAATAGAATTTAGAAAATAGACATTGCATGTGAACGAAGCCTAAGTCATCTCCTTCTGGTAGATGTAGGGGGGGGGGTGTTCTAGCTTTATCTCCCTAATCACGCTCAGTGACATAATTAGATCATCTCTTTTTGGTAAATATCAAGGGGGGGTGGGGAGGGGGTGCTATCAAACTTCTGACCACTACCAATGACATTAGATCATCTGGGAGATGCTTGGGTATTGCTAGCTTAACTTCTTATTTATAGAGCACATTCAGAACAGTGGACAAACAGATCTGGGGATCATATATGGCCAACCCATTTGAATGCTTGTTGCTTAATCCCCACAGGGAATTTATTCAGTATCCAACCAGGAATTAAGCGACAAGCTTTTTAGTGGGTAGCTATATTTGATCTGCGGATCTGTAAGTCCACTGTTCTGTATACACTCATAGGCAATGCATGCAGCTCACTTCCACCATATGTTGATTATTGACAAAATAGATTGATTAATAGATAAGTAAATAGATGAATATCAGAATAAATAAACAATTCAATAAATCATTATAGTTAAATAAGTAAAGAAACATAGTAGTAGATAGATAAATAAATAAGCAAATCAATAAATAAATATGTATATGAAATAAAGATTTTTCAAACATTTCATTAAGTCAAAGTGTGTAAAGAGTTGCTGAAGAGATTAAATCAATGATGTTGTCATAGTCAGTCAATTTAGATGTTGGTGAATTACTAATCCCTCCTGTACTGACATAACAAACATTGTTTCATGTTATCAGTTAGTGTGTGAATGTTGTGGTGGGGAGGAAGTCTTTGGGATCTCATTAACAGGAAACATTACTTGTACCTGTTGAATCACCGCACTGTTTCATGTTTGAAAACAGTAGTGTTTTAGATAAGACAAGACATCTTCATCACGACCATGATGTACTGAGTGCTTTCCCTCCATCACTCATGCTGGAGAAGATATGGAGTGAGGAAGGAGGATGCTCTGTAAGTTTCTGACATGTTCTCATTTCGTGGTTTTATCAGAGGCAAAATTGACATTATAGGATGTGTAGGTTGCATTGTTTAATGTGGTTATCACTTAGCTGAGTCATTTTGTTTAATTCAATTTTCGATATGTGATTATATTAGCTTTTTTTCACTGAGAAACCAGACACATCGATTTGCAGATGATGTGATCAGTTTTTACTGTGGGGCTAGGTTCACATGCACACACACACACACACACACACACACACACACATTCCACATGACTCAAACTTTAAATTCATTTTACAAATAATTAATTTATATGCATAATTTTCTTCTAAGTCAATTGTTTTTGTGTACAGTAACTAAATAGTTGTCTGCGCAGCAGACCACCTTAGTTTAACTTCATTCTCAATACTCAGGTGGCCCGGTGCTTGGCTGAGGACCCTCTGATCAGCTGGCACATTCATGTACTAGTATAGTCAATGATGTCAAAATTAGATGCGATAGGAGGAGCTATCTTATATTGTGGTGTACAAACCAATTACAATGTCTGAGTATGAGGTGATACCATCTACACTGCTCTTTATTTCTAGTGGTTGGATATTTTACAGATAATCTATTCAGAGCAATTTTTGTGGAGCTTCAGCAGCCAGGGCTTTAACACAGGTAAAGTCATTGTCTCTTTTGGGGCATACTGTAAGTGCTTGTGTACTAATGAGTATGTTTTTATAGTTTAAGTCTGCTTGTACAAGTGTTTGAATGTGTGTGTCTGTGTACGATTGTCTTCGTGTGTGTGTGTGTGTGTATGCGCACGCGCGCACGTGTCTGTGTTGTAAATTATTATTCAAATAAGACTATCTTGGACAATGTCCTCATTTAAAAGATGTAATTTTAATACAAAATGGTCTCTTCTGTCAGTTGACAAGTTCTAGACATGCATTTGTGCACAGTTTGTGTAAACCAGTATAACAGTGGCTGACCCGTGACTCCTCTTTGACTTATTCACAGTCATCTTCGGTAATCGCCCCGAGTTTCACAGCGCTGATTGTGCCACATGCTGTATTAAATGACAGCCTACTAGTATGTAAGCAACAAGTGTGGGAGTTACAGGGTGACATATTCCTGTCAGGTCAGGTCTGTGGCCAGGGCTTGGGGAAGGGGGGGGGGGGTTGAATAAATTCTTTTCTGCTGGGAAAAAGTTTGCTCTGGTAAAATATTGATCCAGGTACGCAAAGGTATTATGGCAAAAAGTCCACTTTTTTAGAAAAAGAACCCATCCCCCTTCCTTTTGAAATTGCAGGCTACGGGCCTACAGGTTTTCTTGTTGCCCGCATAAGGCGGGTTGTTGGGAAAATTATGATGAAATGATGAATATGTGAAGTATTGTTACATTGATGTATGTATGACTTTAATATTAGTTATGACAGTAATTTTAAGATACCATTTGGTGTAACATTTTTTTTTTCTCTTTTGTGGTATATAAAGAGACATGACTAAGATCTCTAGAAATAAAAATAATCTTACAGATGGGAATAATACTGCAGAGGGTCACTGCAAGTATTCCCTAACATGTGTTAACATGCAATTTCGACCTGATCCTTACGTGAAAGAACAAATACTAACATGCATTACGTGATCAAAACGTCAAAGATTCAACAGCAAGCATAAGTCACACAGCAGAGCATGTGGAGAACTTAAGCAATGATTGTACAGCATGCTTTTTTGGGGAAAGCTACAAGTTAAGAGTGTTACTAATCCATTTGATGGGAAGAATATATATACATGTAACAGGGGGAAGGAGACAGTTGTAGCTGTAAATAAAGTAGGATGGAGGAATGAGGCATTTTTTTAATGGAATAAGATGTAATCAGCCAAGACAGAACTCTAGTATTTTATAGATTTATTAATCTGTTAAGATGCATTGCTTTGTATTCTATACAGTGTAGCACTATATAACAAGGAAAGTAATAATAAGGATAGAATCTTAGCTATGAGAATGGTGGTTGGTAAAGGTAGGGGTGGGGTAGATCATGGGTGTTTTTTTTGGGGGGTGGAGGGGGGTTGCAACTGACTGAAAGAGGTTGCATTGTGCAGTTTTTAAGTCCAACAGTGCTTACTAGTACTTGAGGGTTTATTTCTACCAATAGGAGTGTGTTTCAAACTAATATATATTCTGATCAGCACTGCAGTATTGGCCTTGGGCCTGATTTTTTCGAAAGAAACAAAAAAGTATTGATGACCGGGTGTGAGAATTCTGGGGACATCGGTTGAGTTGAGTGTTTTTCAGGAAACAAAGACGAGACAAAAGTTTGCTTATTGGATTCTGGACCAGAAATCGATGATAGTTGGATTATTTACTGTTCATTTGTGTGCCAGTGCAGTGTTTGTCCAAGCCCTACTAACACCTGATCATTCTGCTCAGATCAATAGGCTGCAGCCATCTTGTTTTCTCTGGTAATACACTGAGGATAATGGGGGTTTGTGTAGGATAAACAAGTTCAGGTCGTGGAACAAGTGTTCCCGGGACTAGGGGGGCTTTGTGCACTGAACTGCAGGGCCTTGACTTTCTTAACTCTGGTTTAGAAGCCAAGAAGTTTGCCAGTTGTATTTTTACTGGATTCACATGTAGATTGCTTATTGCTTTGCTCTAGCAGATGCTAAGAGACCTTGTATTGAGGCGTAACAATAGATATTTCACACTTAAAAAAGAAGAAAAAAAATAACCCATTTTGTAATAGTTTCATTCATTTCATTTGTAAATCTTCGTGATCAGGTCACTTTTTGCAAACTTTCCAAACACAATATTAGGTGGAGCACCACTAGGCTCACACCTGTTTTGTTCAATACTTCTTTGCTCTCTTTTTCATCATGCATATTTTTCTTCATGTTCTATTTGCTGTTATGTGTAACTTAATACATAAACTCCTTATTATTGTATTTTTACATATTGAATATTTATTTGGTTAAGTAGTTAGTAATGCAATTGAGTGTCACCTCTTAGCAATCAGTTTAGCAAGATATATTAGGAAAATACAATGTATAGAGCTGGCATACTAGTACTTTAAGGCATGGCTTATGCAAGCTTCCACATGGGTTGTCTTCCACTGGCCTGAGGCTGAGTCTGACGTTATGTGAATGTTTGTACAGACACATCAGCCTTTTTTCGTAGTCAGTGAAATTAGAAATCAGCCAGTGTTCCGACAGATGTGACCTTCTTAGGACTGTTTGTTGATAACAGTATCAGAGCTTCTCTTTCAGGACACCTAATGGAGCATGTGCACTTTCTGCAGGCAGTTTGGCAAAGGCATGGATTTTGGTGGTGGTGGGGGGGGGGGTGTCTCTCTCTTACTCTCACTCTCTCTCTCTCTTCGCACAAGTATGCATGTGTGTGTATGCATGAGAAGATGCATGTGCAAATATGTGAATGAGTGTATGTGTAGATGAGTGAAAGCGTGTGCATGTATTTTTTGGAGGACACGAGGACGGGGGATAAGGGGGGGGGGGGCAAGTGTCACCCCACCTTGTTATTCTGACTCTTCTAGTGAGACATTTTACCCCAGTGCCATCATTCTTACCCATGTGTCATCATTCTCACATCTGATAGCATGGTGTGTTAAATGAAGGCAAGCTCCAATATCGTGGCACAAGTGTTTGTGTTCAGTAAAGTTGGAGTGATCTATTGCTGAGCACATATCAGGTTATAAAACACTGCAGTATAGAAGACTTGTGTACTGTCAGTTGTAGACAAATGTCTGCATCCAGGATACCTGTATTGATCTTGTTTGGATTCTGAAAGCCTTTTCACATGCATTCTTAATATGCAGGCATGGTGATGATCATTTTGCCAGAACAAAAACCAGTCTTGGAGTAGCATCTTTAATCTCTTATATGCACTGAAACAGACTTCCTTGATTTTTATTTTCCTGAAAAGGAAAAATGTCATCGTGTAGATTGATTTATTGTGGATGGATACGTTTTTGTTAATCATCCGAGATAGCCTTCAGTCATGTGTCTTAGTATTTAATTTAATCAAACAAGATTTTGCAGGATTTGGAGGAAATCGGGAATAATGGCAGGATCTCAAGTGTAGTGCAGAAATGAATAAAAGACAGTTTATCCATGGATATTTTTATTTTTGTTTTCTCAAAAGGTCTTCATAGTAACATTCTCTTGCACAACAGATAGAATTCCATGTATATTACTTATCACTTCTGTATATTGCTTACTATAGGCTCATTCCCAACGATAGTTCGTTCTCTGTAAAGCCTGCTTTTGAGGCCCGTTTCCAGTGGAGATGGATAGGCGTTACTTACTACACCTGCATTTAGACACAGACACAGGGTTAAGTCAGCCCAAGTTGGTTGTAAACAGGTCTGCTTATAGCATTGATGGAAGGGCAATACAAACCAAGACTGGGTTCCCATACCTAGATCGATCCAACAGGATCAGGATCTGCAAGGGGTTTCTCGCTAAATTGCATTCAGCTTCAACGGCTTAGATGTCTGGCATGCCTACTAAAGCTGCTAAACGATAGTTAATTACCTTCTATCAGCTTCAGTAGGCGTGACAGACATCTAAGCTGCTTACTAGAAAGTTAATTGCAATTTAGCGAGAATCCCCTAGGAGATGGATAGATCAATCCTGTTAGATCGATCTAGGTATGAGAACTGAGTCTTGGTCTGTATTGCCCTTCCTTGATCTCCAAGTGTCCAGCCTCAAGCACTTGTATCTTCAGTGCTGTGAGTCCTGTGTGTTGAGTGGGATGACGTAAACCTGAGCCCAGTTGGTAAGGGAAACACTGGAGGTGGTCAGACCTATCAGCAAGGCCATTGATTAATTCTTTCTACGGTAATTTCTCTAAATGTTTGAACAAAATTTGGGTAGTTGTAGATTTCTAATGTTTTGGAACTAATTGATACAGGAAAAAATGGAAATAATTTATGATTTGTGAAAAACGGCATTCATGCCGAAAGAAATTGTTTGAATATTTGGGGGGAAATGATATAGGAAAAAAGAGATATGTTGGAAAATTGTTAATAATTACCACAATGATGACATAAGAACATGATAAAGGATGTCTACCCTAGAGCAATGCATCTGATGAAGGAAAGTAAGTGAGAACAGTCTCATGCTTGGAGAAAGTATGGGGTTGAACATAGTCAGTGTGGGCAAGAATTCTGGTAGTTTTACCAACATTGCGGCGCTCTAGACATACACTGGGGGAGAAAACATGCTTTATCATGCTTGCAAAATAGACATTAAGTGGATGGTTCCAGATGTTGTTGCCTGACATTGTTCAAATTGAAACCTGGAGATTTTATAGCCACCCAGGAGGCTTTTACGTAGAAGACATTGTAAACTGTAATGAGAGAGAAGGCTCTGTTTCTTGGAATTCGTACTGGGGATTTTTCTTCCCTTGTTGGCAGATAAGTTACTTAAGGTAATGTGATATTTGTCATAACAAGTGGGAATTTTGCACCTATCTATAGGTTTGATGTGTCAGTAACATCATGATGTGAGTATATCATGTAGATGTTCAATTGTGTGGTTATTTCTTTGCCTGTTTGACTTAAGAACTAAGTATCAATTTTTGTCATTTTACTTGTGAATTTTGTGGTGTTATTGACTAAATTGAGATGTTTTCTTTTTTTTAAACATCATTTCCATTTGCCAAATAACCTTTTTAAAGGTATAATGTAGGTATAATGTCAAATAACTCTCTTTTCCTGAATTAAAAAGCCAAATAACTCTTTTCCCAAATTTATGATTGAGTAGGACTTCAAGGAATTTTTCGCACAAAATCAAATTTAGTATTTAATTATATATATATATATATATAAGAAAAAATACATGAAACACTTTAATGCATGTTTAGGCCAATTCTTGGTTAGTAAAAGGTGCTTGTGCTGGGAAGGAAGGGGGGGGGGGAGTAAAGGTGTGTATAGCCATCTTATGTATAAGACTGCGTTCCTATACCCAGATGGATCTATCTCCAAGGGGTTTCTTGCTAAATTGCTTTAAACTTAAAGTCATAATAACTCTTCATTTTGGCCAAAAATTGGATTTTCCTGGAGTAAACGGCAATTTTCCCGTACTTACCAATGGTCAGCGACCCCATTCCTGCATTCAAAGTTAATCCAGGGTTTTTTTCCTAAACGTACGGTTTTTTGTTAAAATCTCTTAAGAGATTTTAACTGACGGAGCTCTCTCTGACATCGCATAGTCACTGTTGACCTACTTAAAACCGCGGGAAAAGCAGACAACAACAACACTATATAAGATTCATGAGATATATTCGTCTTTTTGTTAAAAATACATTAATATCCACAATGTGTGCCGTTCTGGGCTTTTTGTTATCCGACGCACTGTACAAAAACTCGCAACTTACGTCTGCGTCCGCATTAATGCGTTTGGCGCCATATGTTATTTTGGTCTCGAATGAACGCGAGAATCCGCGTGACACCATTACGTCATTAGCAACGAATGCCTTGATGAAAGCTTCGAAAGCCCTATTGACAAGCACAGATTTTAGTTTTACTACAATAACGGCCGTTTTAGTGGTAAAATACAATAGAATATATTTCCATGCGTTGTTTACAATGTATTTCATGCGGAATTTTGAATCTCAAAGGAAGAGTTATTATTGCTTTAAGTGACTCAGATGTCTGACATGCCTAGCAAAGCTGCTAAATGATAGTTAATTACCCCCTGTCAGCTTCAGTAGGCTTGACAGACATCTGAGCCGCTTAAGTTGATTGCAATTTAGCGAGAATCCCCTAGAAGATAGATAGATCCAAAATTAGTACAATAGGGTCTGGGAATGGTCCTTAATGCTTTTGGCTGTATCAATACTTTATTTTGATAGGAGTTGCTGCAGGTATAATGTCAACTTCACACATCGCCAGTTGATAACCATCACTGGAGTTCACATTGTCAGTATGTGGAGTTATCAAGATCTTAAACAGGCATAACAGCTTTATTTAATGGAAGTTCTTCCAAGCATCTCTCTTGATTTATTACCTCTCTCTCTCTCTCTCCCCCCCTCTCTCTCTCTCTCTCTCTCTCTCTCTCTCTCTCTCTGTATCTCTTTCTACATGCTTATATGTCTGTCTGTCTGTCAGTCTACCTAACACCTTATCACACATCTGGTCCACCTATCAGTTAAATTACTAATTAACCATCAATCTTTGTGGCTCCCCATTTACTCCATCTCTCCGCGTGAGTCATGACTTCAATAAAAATTAATGATATGGTATCCAAGTACACTCTGATCATAGTAGGACTGATACCTGGTTGATATTCAGTGTTCAGAGTTTCAATGATAGCAATAAATAGCTTGATAAAAACCTTTACTTCATGTAGTTAGTTGGCTTTGTCCATGATTGTTCCTTGTTTGTGGAGGTGAAAAGCAATCTGAGTATGCTTAGACAGAATGGTCATAACTACAGTATATTTTATAAGTTCCATGAAGTGCATTAAGAAGAAATTTTTGAGGTTAAAATTTCAGTATTTTTCTCAGTAACCAGCATCAACCGAATGTTAACTTTATAATCTCTTTTTATCCTGTAGAGTAACTATTAACAGGCATTTATACTAGATTTGTATTTGAATTCTGTTAGTAAGGATTGAAATCTATTCCATTCATTTGCAATTATGACATTCTTGTTGACTTTGAGCCTTGAATGATCTACAATCAATTCTTTCCTGTCGTAGTCAAAACAGAACATTGAAAGATTTTGCATAATGTGCTTCAATATTTAGCTGTTTGATTGTAAACAATATGAAGCAGTTAAATGGTACTTTCAGTAAGTGTTTGTTTAGATAAACATGAGGTACAAAATGCTTCTTTTTATTACACTTTTTTTCTTGGATGTAACAATTTTTTTTGAGGGAGATGGTGCAGGGGAAAGTACTTGGTGATATTTCAGAGTTTTTTTTTTTAATGCTTCGGAATCGACCAAACCCATGGTCAGGATTCATTCAAATAAAGGCATGTTTTATAAAAGGCCAACATTTCCTTTTCCCCATCAGGTATAAAGTTAGGTGAATGTTTTATTAGCTCTGTTTACAGCTATGCTTGCTTTATCCACAGGCTATAGGGCACATGTCTTGTACTAGCAGCGGGAACACTGGTTTATCATCTACCCCTTGGTGAAATGGTGGTAAAGTAGGGCTAATATGCCATTCATATCTGGGTATTTATGAGTATTTGTTTGCCCTCACCAGCTTTTTCTTTATCCTCTTGTTTGTAGGATGGGGATAGAGTTATTGCAGCTTCTCCACAGGTGGTTTCTCTCTCTCTCTCTCTCTCTCTCTCACACACACACACACTTACATAAGTCTCATTAACTCCTACTGCTTGAATCATCAAAATATGCCTCCTTCAAGGAAAAAAACAAATTTATACTAATCCTTTATGGGAGAAAAATCTTAATGTTATCAAGCAAAATAGCATATTTACTAGTAAGGGTCTGCACAGGAAGACGTATACCTGGAAAATTTACTGACATCTGACCACTGGTTATTTAGTGTTGACCACTTGTCACAAAAGTAAAGTAAATTTTAAAGTAAGTTTTTCTATAAAAAAAAACATCACATTGGGTTTAGATTGATGGCTAGAATAAACACACTATCCATGAATGACATAATACGAGAATTTTACTGTATGTTTGCTCAAACTCCCCAAGTTGTTTCTTGGAGACAGGAGTTCTTAATGCCTCTGCCTCTGTGAGCACTGCTGTTTGTTTAATTCCAAGCTGTGGAAGGTTAATAGACCCTGTCACCCTGTCACTGCTGTGTACCTGAGCTAACTGGATCCTGTATAGAAAATATCAATAAACACAATGTCGGTATATAGAAAAAGGAAGAATGTTCGTGATTTATTGACCAGGTCGCTGGCTTCATTTAATTCTCGTCTGGCGGTGAAACACTGATGCATTAAGTTGTGTGTAATTGGCTGTGAAACTGTGAAATCATATGTACTAGTATGTATGCTTTTAAAGCATGTCCATTTCCATGCATGTCACATATAATACAGAGGCCCTGTGTCATGGAGTTTTTCACCTTTCTGGACTTGATTTAGACTCTAGTGATGGGTCCTAGATTTGGACTGCCAGGCGTGGGTTGACGTCTGCGTACTGTAAATTTGAGCCAGCGATATTGGTCTAGGAATGTTTTATGCCCTCAGTGGCCCAAATAAATATATACCTGACGTACCTAAATGAGATATTGTGACGAGAGAGAGTAAAAATCATTGTCCATTAGTAATTGCTCGAGGGGCTTAGTCTAAAGACTAAAATAATTGGGTAAGTGGACTTTCAGATTCTTTTTGACATTGATCTTTACTAGTAGTTGAGAGTTAGGTCCATTAGTGATCTTTGCACACGATTTCTGACTAAAAAAATGTGTAAGAAGCTATTTGAAAAGTCAAAAACTCAGGAATATAGTTTTTTAGGAGATTTCATGATTTCCAGGGAAGTTGTTAAGAACCAAATCTCAGGCCTGTTCATTCAGCAGTGGCCACCACATTTAAGAAGAGTCTGATACAGAAAACATGTTGCAAATCGAGTCTTTGTATGTGTTACGTACATACTATGCAGACAGAGGAAGAGGAAATTTGTTAAATTAACGCTAGTGTTGTAAACAAGGTAGTTATGCAGCTATATCAGAGGTGCCTTGCTGGTAAGCTGTTGCTTATACTGTGGCGATGTCGATGTTCTATTTAGATGTATACAAGGTAACACCAGTTACATGTTGAATTAATACCGATGCTGTAAACATGGTACAAATATGTGGAATTTTAGAGATTGCTTGGGATGTGAACTGTTGCTTACAACTTGGCAGTGTAAAGGTACTGTTCATGAAGAGATCTATAGAATGACGAAAGAAAAAAGATGTGGAATAATGAGAGAAAGGGAGAGATGGAGGGAGGAAACAAATGGAAGAGGTCCTGGTATGTATAGATAAAATGTTCTTAATGTTTTTTGTTATTTTTTCCATCCTATTATCTTTGTGATTGATGTCAACTGAGGCAGTTAAACACCAGTGTTGCTTCTTCCCTTTTGTGTTGAACATTATTGCGATATATTGGATCTACATAACAATGGCCAGATCTCATCTTGCTTGGTGATAGATGTGACACTCTTATGACAGAACTCATTGGGGACTGCCATCAGGGAAGCTGAAAAGAAAAAGAAATTTCCCTTCAATCTTCTCTCTTATGTCTTATCCTCTTCTCTCTCTCTATCACTCTCTCTCTTTCAGCTGATCCGTGCTTACAATTTACACCATCTATAGGTGACATTTTTGCGGAGAGGAGAGCCGCAGAGAGTCAAGTTCCCAGCTTCCGCTTTTAAGTGATTATCTAAGATTAATGGAAATTAAATAGGCTGGCCTGGTTCTGCCTGTCGGGCTGATGATAGCTATGGTTTCTTGGCAGCTCATTTGACCCGTCACTCCAGGCTGATGTATTGACTTGGCCTGCTGGGTTAGGGAGGTGATCGGTGGAATGGGTCACAGTCATCTGATGCGGGTTTTTATGTCATGATTAGTTGTGTGTGACCGCAGCAACAACATGGTCGGAGATTGGTGTATGCTGGCATGTAACATTTCAGCGGTTACAGAAAAAGAGATTTTTTTTTTTTTTTATAACAGAAAGGCATATTTTGGAATTTTCTTCATTTTTCTTCAGTTGTACTGTTATCAGTGAGACCGACAGGTAGTGGTATGATTTAATATATTTATGAATTCTTTTTTTTTTGTCCTTATAATATCACTGAGTTTCTTAGGCATACCCAACTACCAGACTCGGCACCAAATGATCCCAAATTCACCAGTAGATCGGACCACACTACCCATGTCTCATGTCTTTGAGTGATCTCTGTCTTTTTAAAATAAGAGCTTATTAATATAGGCTCATATATTTGTAATCATCATTCAGTTGTTCTTATATATATATATCAAGACCAGTCAAACTGTTAAAGCACAGAAAAATTTACAGCTAAATGTAAAAAGGGCTTCAGATGTGGCCAGAATACAGACAGGTCCATTGATTATTGTAATACAGCAGAGACAATTAATTGGATTGTCTCTTTGGAATACATCATTAAGCCAAGAAAGATGAACCAGGGGCACCTAATTAATTACTGTCCTGTTTATTCAGTGACTGACAGTCTTTTAGACTTAACAATTATTTTGCGGGAGAAGGATAGTTGATTGTATTTTTCCAGTACATTTTTCTTGAACTGATTGCTAGTTTTATTTTATCTCATTCTTTTTTCGGACCTTATTGTTTTTAAGATAATGGCATCGGAATTTGTCAGTTCTGTACATCTCTCTCTCTCTCTCTCTCTCTCTCTCTCTCTCAGCTTTGGACAATTGCTCTTTATTGATTACAAGCAGTTCTAATTTGAACCTTTTTCATTTCCCCAATAACTTTGCCTTCTATCATTAGATAACCTAATCTGTTGCTTATTGACGGGCTCCTGCACTAACATGGTCCTCGTGATAGTAAGGAACAGTAAGAATAGAATCTTGCAGCTGGAAATAGAAGCAAATATTGCCAAATTACTGCAATCTCTGTCTGTGTGACGTAAATAAAGACAGTTAAACTCGATACTTGAAAATAAGTGGTGATGTTTATGGGATGGGTTAGTAACCTCTTGCCATGAGGCTTGCACTGGATGGTTGATACAGGATTTTATTTCACCATAGCCAAAAAAAAAAAAATGTATTTGATACATTCTTTTAGCTTAGTTTACTGCCTTGTTGTTTGAATCTGACTGTGTTTTGGTACTATGTTCTATCCGTATGACTGAACTGAAGAATGCTGTGCACATACTAGTACTGTACTTCCATAAACCTAGTCTTGGACAGCAGGTACCGGAAAAATTATTGAATTGAATATTTTGCAAAAAAAAAAAAAGAAAAAAAGGTACATAGAACAGGCACAGACTGCCGTTGCATTGCTTGAACACATTATTGTCAGTCACAACTACCACATCTTAAAACAATTGTTGTATGTCTCAACTACCACATCTGAGCAGTGTTACAAACAGTGAAATAGGATGAAACAGTGAACAGTAATGCCAACCATATTGTGATCTTACTGTGATTGAACTTAGTTGGTCTAGATATTTTTTTAAAAATAAAGATTTTGTTTTGGAGTGAGCATAATGACTTCTGTGATAACATGTTTTCACAGTTGTGGTACATGTGCTCATGTGTGTGCACACCCTTACCCCTCCAGGGATCTAATTCTGGGTCCAGTTTCATCAACACTGGATAGCGCTATCCTATGGATAACACTATCCTTTGGATAAAATTGTTATCCTTTGGACAGTTTTCTTGAGGATAGCAGCCTCTTTTAACCACTGGAAAGCAATATTAGAGACAAAAATAAGTATCTAGTGTTTGGTAAACATTACTTTACCCACAAGATAATTGCCCAGAGGATAACAATTTTATTTAATGGATAGTGTTATCCAGTGGATAGCGCTATCCAATGTTGATGAAACTGGGCCCTGATGTAAAACATGGTATGTTCTCAAATTAAGAGGAAAAAAAAACACATATTGGCACAGAATACAATTAACTTCCACAAATATATAAATTTGGAGCATGTTTGTGTGTATATGTGTATGAGTTCTGTGAAATCACTTCATCTTGTTGAAGCACTATAAATCACGTGCTGTGTCATCTGTTTATTTTGACTCTCACAAGAAGAATGATTCTGACATTTGCAGAAGTGTCACGATACAACCATATAGTTTTTTTGTAAAAGAATCCTCCCAGTTTTCGCTGATACTGAAATGTGATCGGTACTCTTATTATGAAGTCTTCTCCCCTTGCAGCGAAAATGACAAAGCTAATTGGTTTCTGTCATGAAGATGGATAATAAGGATAATTTTCCCCTCGTTTCCTGTGTACAGGGAATTCTCTGTTAATTGGCTTATTAAGTAAATTTAACGTGAATGGTTGTATGGTGACTGAAAAAAATGCGTGGTCTTATGGTGCCTGAAAAATTGTTATTAAGGGAACTTCAAGGCTGGAAAATGCCACATTTTTTACAGACTTCACATGAAGATTGCCATTATTTGTAATTTTTAGAGGTGATTACAAAAAGTGTTCTATGCCTCCTTCATGTTCAATTCAAAATTGTTCCCAAAACTAAGGTTCCTGGTAGCATACGGCAATTATTGTTTATCAGGCCTGGAACTGCCCAAGTGTTAGCGGCTCTGTTGCAATTGCGTTGGGGAGAAAAGGCAGAAAATTTCCCAGTACATCTGTCATAGAATATGATAGATTAAGAGGGCATTCTGATTCAGCACAGGTTGATCCATGTGGACTAACTGATACGTGGACTAAACATGGCTGACTCGCGTAAAAGCAGCATTGAGCAATTGCCTGGTGCCTCCCCACCTCCACTCGCCGTCCTGCAGGGGCCTTGCAATTAAACCTTGAGAGCCAAGATTTGACCTATTCAGTGATGCATGTGGAGGCAGGGAGACCATTAGGAGAATATGCAGCACTGCTTTTGAGTGGGGTCGGCCATATTTAGTCAGCGGATCAGTTAGTCCATGGATCATCTGTTCTGAATGCGCTATATGTCATTTCTATGGATGTTTTCCAAACCATAAGGTCCAATTTAATTACAGGAGTCTTGGACGCCTTCAGCTTGTGAATTATGTTGTGTTATTGTAGACTCTTTCATAACTGGAATATAATAAGGTAGTTTTCAAAACATGTCTGCTCAACACCAAAATGCATCGCGTCTCCCCCCCTTTTAGAAATTGATTTTTTTAGTAGTAAGTTAATCTATCATTTTACTTCTTTAGAATGTAGCACAAAGAAGGTGACTTGTTCTCTGACTTGTCTCCCCTTTTTCTAGGAAACACCACAACATTTAAAGGTCAATTTAATCTCTATTTGGTAAGAGTGACAAGTCAGGATTTTGTGTCTTTTTTCATGCACAATTTATCTTCTCACCCAGTCAATAAAAAGGCTTCCACACAAAGGAGAAAAAAATCATTACTCTTTAAAAGAGTTATTTGTCACTTGATTGACAAGTTTTATCATTTTTTATTTTCTTATTGCAGGATATGAGCAAGCAGTATTGACAGGGAGTTTTTAATTTCCACAATGGTGATGTGATTCTTTAAAAATCCAGGATTTTGGACCATTTTCTGAACTCAAGGAACTGACAGGAATGAAAGTCGCATGACAGGCTTGAATCCATGACCGGAGAAATCTTCAGATAGACACATTTTGGGTCTTTTGTTCTGCCTGCAAGAATACGGGAGAAAAATGACATTCATATGTAGCGGTGCAGAACAGGAGAAAATTTATTAAGACCATTCAGCCTAGGAGAGAATCCAATAACTGACAAATTAATTTTCTGACAAGAAGCACTTTATGAGTTGGTTCCAATCTGGAAACAGAATCTGAACAAGACGTATTCATCGGTAAAGAAGAAGCAGAGCTTTAATTAAATATATCTTGAGTGGGAGAAGAAATCCATGACCAGGAATATATATATTTATGTATGTGGTACAATGGAACATGTTTGAATTTCCACGGGGGAATTGTTTCCTACAAATGTCTCTGTCGCCCATTATGACAGTACCACCTGCCTGGGCAGGAGTGTTAATAGGCATTGACATTTATTTATGATATGTATCATGGACAATCTCCGAGACAAGATGCCTCTTCACTAAGAGACAGCTATTAGATGCTACTTGTGTTTCAATGCACTGGCTGTTGATTGAATAGCAAATTGGCAAAAAAAAACAAAAAAAAAAACAGAGACGAAGCAATTTGCTTTCTTAATAAACTGCAGGGCAGTGGAACTGAAGCAGAGAGCTTTAGTTTGCAGAAAGCTCTGGAAGGCAGCGGAAACTTATTCAGACACTGGGCACGAAGAAAAACAAGAAGTGCGCAATATAAATTAGTTTGCTAGAAATGCCGTATGCTTAAACCAAGCTTTGGAACTTAAGTCACCATTGTTGACTGAGTATTGCCTTATTGCACTGTTGTCACATTCCATCCTATTATTACAGCAGGATTTGTCATAAACCACTGCTGGCAATATCATTCTTCTTAATTGGTATTCCGTGCTCTAGAATGATTGCTTCACACCTACGATTCATGGGCGTGGTGTAAGCCAACACTCAGAGCAGGCAAAAATATTGCTAATGCTTAAAGAAACCCTAGGCTTACGAGATGGCACCAGCAAGATAACACAACGAAGAAAAAAATCTCAGAGAAAAACTGTCATTAACTCAGCGTGAGGAGTCATTTGGTCCAGGGTGTTTCCTACCTCCAAACATGAAGAAGATAAAGCGAAAGTTGTCCCTCACATTCCGAGGCAAGCGTACCATTGATGAGAGCCTGTCAGAGCTGGCGGAGCACATGACAATAGAGGAAAATGGAGAAGTAAAAGAAAATGGAAACAGTAAGTTGGTTACATGTTTTTGTTTGTGTTTTTATGAGGAGGTTTCTGTTTCATAGTGTGGATGAGTGGCGGTCAGTTACATTACAGATATATATGCGCTATAGAGTAGCAGACTTCAGAAAATAATTTTTTAGAAAAATTAATTGAATCTTTTATGTTCTGTACTTGGAGCAATTGAATGGACAAGGTTATCAGATTGTGGTAGACCTGCTGGCAATCAAAGATTATATCTTTTACAAAAAAAAAAAAAAAAGAATATTTATATTGATGCTTTTACCAGTAGAGACCAATTCCAGGTAAATGCTTATTCATCCTAATAACAGAACGCTATCTTATCATGCACATGCATGTAGACACATGAATACCCACGCACTTATTTTAAAAAGAATTCTTTTGTCAACACCTGAAAAGAAGACCGTTAGATGCAGCTTCTGTTTAACGAGGTGTCAAAATGTGAGTCATCATGACATAACAGAGGAACCTTTTTAATCACTTCTCACTCAGAATCTGTTACCTGGTTTGGAAAAATCAATATCTTGGCAGGTACGTGTTAGTGAAGAAAAGGAAGTTAACAGGTTTCTCGGTCTGGAGTATTTGACACTTTTGAAAGCATCCATACGTGTCTGGTAGATATTTGATGTCATTTACTGCACAGGTTTCCTTGTTTGCTTGATACAGTGGATGTCCTGCATTCTGTAACGTAGAACAATAGGATTTTATAAGAAATTACCTCTAATAGCAGGATATTGTGTTTTTAATTTGTAAAGTGTTATTCGAGAGCTGTTGCCAGATGGTGTGTGGTAATAATTGCGCGTCAGAAGCCAGAACCATTCTTTTATTTCATTATTTTAAAATAAATCGCTTGAACTTCTAGCACAAATTCAAACATTTGGCAAACTTCTGGATAGTGTTTTTCAGTTGTCACTTACAGTACATTGCAATGGAAAAATAAGTATTTTGTTCACATTTGAGGAGATAATACTGTATGTATACAGTATTGAATACATGCTGTAACTAGATAGCTCAGATAATGGTGCATTTTCAATATTATGGATTAAATGGTGATTCAGTCAATGTTTATGGATACTCCAGTTTATCATCATTGATGAGTTTGTTATTTGGGTAGGTTTTCAGTGCGTCATGTCGAGAGAAATCACTCACAGTGATTAATGTCTCCTATGGATATTGTCTTGGTTGTTTTTATTGCCTAAAGTGTTATGAAAGAAATGAAAATGATATTTTCTTCTCTGCTACGATGGTGATAACTGTTGAAGTGGTGTTTCGAGTCAATGTGGTTCCTTTAAATATGTAAGAACAGTCTGTATTCTAATTTAACATCATGGCAAATTTCCTACATTTTTAAGCAGTACAATTAATTTTCAAGCTCACAGATAATGTGTTTCTGCATCACCACCATCACATCACGAAGACCAAATCTTTCAGTCACTGAAACACTTGTCAAAAGGTGGCACTGGTGTAGCCTGTATTACCCTGGATGATCAATGATAAGCTTTAACCATTGAATTGAATAAGTGGAACTAAAATTTCCATCCCTCAGATCCAAATAGCATTACATTTGTGGCCAGCATTGGCAAATCATCTGTGATGGAAAGGGCAATTTGTTCCCGAATATGATCTATTAAGATCTCTTCTTCAACAATTATTTTCATTATGGCTGCCTTTGGTATTATATATAGTTTTAACAATTGCCTTTTCTGAATATTGTTGCCGGCATGAACCTATCTTATGCATTTTGAAATGGGGAGATTGACCTTCAGGAGGAATGGTATTTAGGAGCTGGAGAGTGATTGTGAGTTTGTGGAGAGAAATGCATGTGACCACTTTCTGGACTTGTGGTGGAGGGGAGGGGGGAGGTGAGGTTTCTTAAAAAAATAGACATTTTAAATATTTTGTTGAGTGAGCAGTGCTCAACTGAGCAGTGATCGAAATGCCAGAAAAATTTGCCATTTGTATTAGTTTGAGCCGAAATCCATTCAACTTTAGATAATTTACTGTGGGTGGAGATTAGGGGTTTCCTCTTAACGGTCTCTCCTCCCCTCCCCATTCTCAGAGTGGCATTTAATTTGCTGGCTTCTAAAACTGGATTGAGTTTGTAACTTTAATGCTTTCCAAATGTCAGGCATTGCTACCTGTGCTCCACCTGAGGTGTGTTCACACAGAGGTGAATTAGAACTGGTTCTTAGGTATTTGATAGTGTCAGAGGAATCGAGGGAATGGACTGAGGCCTGCCGAAGAGCTGAACACTGAGATTTTATTTATTTATTTATTTATTTATTTATTTATTTATTTATTTATTTATTTTCAATAGATAGAGACCATAATTGCAAAATGTTTTGGTTACTTTTTAAATTTTAACATATTTAGTTTACTTCAGTCTTATCTATGATATAAGTAACTTATGTTGTACATTAGGCCCTATACCACAGTTACCAGTAGGTGATATACTGCTGTGCTGGCAACCATCAGATAATTTCCATGTGAATGTTGATATCATGTTTTAAGGCCACGGGACCATTCTGTCCTTGCCAGTGTGAACACAGTTTTACGGAATTGTTCATCTGAGAGATTTATTTAACAATCGGACTAATCTTGGCAATATGCATTCAGTGTACTGGAATTTAGTGCATGATAGATTACACAATTCAAAGGGTACGGGGAGGAAACCTGTCATTATAATGTAATACAAGTTGGGTAATAAAAAAAAGAAAATATTTATTTTGAGATATGGCACATTGTTTTGCGTTTCTTTTACATTTGGACAAAGTTATTGTAAAAAAAAAGAGAGGGAAGAAAAATATTTTGCTTTATTGAGGAATGCAATGGAAGCTATAAAAATGTAGATCTTGCTTACTGCATATATTTTACTAAGCCGTACAAACTTAAAATCTACCAATTTTCATTCTTGTGCGCTAAAGCTAGGCAACATGTTTATGGCCACTGGGTCACAATTAGCTTGACATCATGTAATACTTCTATGAAAACAATTTTCATGATCTGCCTTAATTACAGGACACAGCATGTAGATTATTTTTAATGTTTAGTCCCCTGCAGATATAGATGTTTAGAGAGGACTTTGAAATGCTGGTGAAATCTCATCTCTCTTGAAGAGGAGAAGAAATCTTTCTTGGAAATAATATCCTATTATCAGAAATAAAAACTCATATGTTGTGAAGGTTCAAGCATGGTAAAGTGGGTGAAGAAGTTCAGTGGATGTCGACAATAGCTACCAGAGACTCTGAAATGCTGGCGAAATCTCATCTCTCTTTAAGAGGAGAAGAAATCTTTCTTGGAAAGAATATATATTATATATCCTATTATTAGAAATAAAAACATGTTTTGAAGGTTCAAGCATTGAAATGGAAGTTCAGTTGGTGTCAGTGGATAGTACCAGAGACTCTGAAATGCTGGTGAAATCTCATCTTTCTTTAAGAGGAGAAGAAATCTTTCTTGGAAAGAATATATATTATATATCCTATTATTAGAAATAAAAACATGTTTTGAAGGTTCAAGCATTGAAATGGAAGTTCAGTTGGTGTCAGTGGATAGTACCAGAGACTCTGAAATGCTGGCGAAATCTCATCTCTCTTTAAGAGGAGAAGAAATCTTTCTTGGAAAGAATATATATTATATATCCTATTATTAGAAATAAAAACATGTTTTGAAGGTTCAAGCATTGAAATGGAAGTTCAGTTGGTGTCAGTGGATAGTACCAGAGATTGAAATGCTGGTGATAACTCATCTTTCTTTAAGAGGAGAAATCTTTCCTGGAAAGAATATCCTATTATTAGAAAAAAAAAAAAAAAAAAAAAATTCACAAGGTTCAAGCATGGTGAAATGGGCAGAGAAGTTCAGTTAGGCATTATTCAGAATGGGGGACTAACTAGTCTGAGGGTCCAATATGGCCGAGCCACTTGTATACTTCCCCACGGGATATCTATTCAGTGTCTGTTAGCAGATTAGATGGCAAGCTACTAGTAGTTAGTCCCCAATTCTGAATGGGGCCTTAGTGTTAATGAATAGTTACAAGCTCAGCAGTTCATCTTACAGGCTACAGTGATCAGTCCAGTAGATAGGTGCATCTCTGGTATCTTCAGTTTTATCTTTTTAACACCAGTTTATCAGCATGAATTAATTTTTTTTATTCTAAGAAGGTAGTTTTTTTTTTTAAAGGTTTTGGAAGTGGGTATCAGAAATGAGGTCTTATGTATTACAATATACAAAAAGTGCAAAAGAACAAGAAAAAATTGAGAAAGCAAGATCAACAGTAATTCAGAATAAATTTTAAAAAAATGCATTTATGCACATGCTACATTTTTTTATCGAGTGCCGTTGTGAGAAATGTGAAACCATCAGCAGTCCTTAGAGGATAAATTTAGAAAAAAAAAGGAGGATTAAATTCTGTTTTAATTGAGCACTTCCTGACATTTGTTTGCCTTCTCTTTTCTAAACTGTACAACCTTTTGTCAATACTTCCAGGAAAAAAAGCATTCAGAGCTGCCATGCCAATTCATACCTGCAGAAAATAATGAAATTCCATGTAATCATTATCAGATATATCACAAAATAGAAAGTGTGGCAGCCTTTAAATGGCTTGATGCTCTCTTGGGATTGACAGTAATTGGGTGTGGATTGTAATGTAGCTGTTTTTTTGGGGGGAAACAAAATAAAATGTGTTGTACCAATTGTCAGCTAATTAGTATTTTATAAGCAATTTTTTCTGGGGAAACCAAAAAATGTGACAGAACTTCAAAACCTTGATGTAGGCTTTCAAGTATTTTTTTGTAGCTCTGCAGTTCACTTACTCTGTAAAATGGTTCAAAGTCACTGATGCCTTTTAAGTTGTCTTTAATTTTCAATGGTTCCCTCAAGCCTGATCCATTTGCTAAGTGAAGTCTTAATGTAGAGTTAAATTACAGCAGATAGTGTTTTTGTTTGAATGTAAGTAAATTTTACAGCTTGTCTGTTTTCTACTCAACGTCAGGAGGAGGCGTGTTAATCTTTTAATCTGATTGCAATCAGCAAGAGTCCCCTCGGAGCTGGATTGATCTAGATAGAATGAAAGTTACATTGGGAAGGGGTCCTTGCTAGTGCACATTTGAACCTTTTGGCACCATTCTTGTTTCTTGTTCCAGTACAGAAATTCAGCAGCATAAACCACTCTCTAATAGATACATGTTTGAACAATTATTGTGCACACTACCAGCTTACAGCTTGGTGCTTATGTAGACTTGTTGGAATTCTTAACTTACCTGAGTCCTAATCTGTGACTGGACTCATTTTCCCCCTTTAAACCAAATATGTCCATTACTGGGCATCATGCCACATAATAAGAGCGCGAAATTCTTCTGCTTGAAGTAATGAAATCAACTGTTGAAATGAATTTGTACTCCATTTATTTTTAGAAAAACGACATGATGTTGGAATGTAAGGGAGTTATCATTTCTGTTTGAAATAATGCAATCAACTATACATTGAATCAGTGTATGATGTATCAAGCTTTTCTTTGAGCAGTCATCAAACTGGAAAGAGGTAGATTGAGTTTGCTCTCAGTACATATGTGAGGATAAAAATTCCAAGACACTTAAACACTGCATTGAGTAATGCAATCAAATTATATTTTTACTTATAACTAGTAGATGTCCTCATTTGAAGATAGGTTTGCCATAATTGCTATAAACGTTACTGTGCAAGCCTTGCATAGTGTATACCAAATATAGAAGCAAGTTTATTATGCTCTGTAAACTGATTCTGAGTTTTTAAAGATCAAGACGGGTTCATTCCAAATGGGTTTGTAAAAATAAATCATTTATCAAGAACTCCTACGCTAAGAGTGATAAAATCAAATTTTCATTGTTTTCTAAAGCAATCCTAAGCTGCCATGACGACAAAGTTTCTTTTCAATGGGACTACATAAAGTCCCAGTGAGAAGAAACAGAACAAGGTCAGGAGGCTTTAAAACCTGAGGTATATTGCAACCAGCTCTGCCATTTCCGGCCATCAGCTCTGTTATTTGTAATCAACCACACTGATGTTTTGATCTTATGTCAGCCAAAGGCAAAACAGTTCCTGCCAAACTGGGGCCGGCTGATGCATTAACTCTGGATATTAAGCGAGGCAGCATACGTGCACGTACAGCTGTACACGTGTTTTGAAAGCGCTGATGGCAGTTATGGCGACGGTGATGATGCTGAAGGCTGCATGTGCATGCTGCCACACGTGCCAAAGCTGAATTTTTCTCAGTGTTTTTTTCTTTTTTTTCTTTTTTTTATTTGGATTAGGAAGTTTTTATATGCATTTTAAAATAAAATCAATACAAACTTAAGAATGTCAAAGCAATAAAAAAACCTATGTATGGAAGCCATCACAAAGTTTTTTCAGTTTGAATTTAAAGATCACTCCCATATGCCATGTTTTCTTAAATTGATATCTAGTATATGAATACTCCATAGCCAATAAGTAAATATTTCCATAAAAGATATTCCAACATTATAAAAAATATATGATTTGGTACAGGTTTCCTTTTTTTGCTCTGTGTGTATCTTTTTTCTATATCAACAGTAAAAACAAGGTGACATCAATGTCACACAAAGGAAAATATAAGTTGAATCCCAGTCAAAACTTAAACATCCAGCAAATAGACATGTGAAGGTTTGCAAATGGAAGTATGAAAGCTGAGAGGTGTTGGGAAGTTTGAAGTGATTGTGCTTAGGACTACAAGCACCTGCATATTGGTGTTAGATTTGTAAACACTAGGAGGCCATGTACATTGCTAGGCAGTGCCCTAAATTTTTCTCCTTTTTTCACCTTTTTTCTCTCAGGCTATAGCATCTGCCATCTACTAATTAACACTGGACATATATATATATACAAATCCATTCAGGTATTTGCTGAAAAAAGGGCAACTTTTAGAACTGATATGATTAAATGAGGTATCAGAAACTTGAATTTGTTGTAAATGTTAATGGCATTTTTATTAAAGATTGCTTTCTCATTGTAGGTTTGGAGGAAATGGGCAATATTTCGTTTAAGTGATAAAGGTGATAGAATGGCTTATGCATTCAGAAAAGGTTAACCATCTTCCACACTTCTCTCCCCTGTAGCTAAACCTATTAAGTTCATCCTCCATTTTCTGCCCTTTTCAGGGTATACAACAAAGCTCATAAAAATATGCCTCATAGCCAAGTCGTCAGCTGTTTAGCTCATTCTTTGTTTGAAGGATACTTTGACATTAATAAGAATTAAAAGCTTTTGATAAGAGCATTAGAACAACTCTTGGTTCTTGTGGTGGAGAGAGTTGCACCTGCTCCTCTTCCTGATCTTCAGCTGCTTGGAGCTGGCTGTGCTGGGTTTATTTTAGTATTTGGGGCAAACATCAGCTGTCAGAATAGCAGGGGACCCGCTCCAGAGGCTTTACTTCAACAGACACTTCAATTTTTCGAATCAGCTGTTTTTTCTGTCTTTATTCCTTTCCTCTTTTTTTCTCCCTGTTAATCAGCTCCTGAATAACCTGCCATGCTGCTTGTGGGAATTGTGCTTTTAGGGCATGTTTACATCAAAATCAACTGAAACCAGAAAAAGAAGAAATGGAATAGAAGACTGCATTGGTTTAAATTTGCTTTGTCAAAAACTGCATTTTACATCCAGGATTTTTTTTATGATTCAAATTAAATATTCATTTTTTCCTGGCAATTTTATGTCCTAAGCAGGCCCCAGATATTCCCAATCAAAGGTCTACCTACCATTTTTTCTTACAATCCAAAATCAACTCTAATTTTATGCATGTCAAAGAACACTTTAAACAAGAGAATCATCAGTTTATGACTTTGCTATTAGATACATTTTAATGAGGCATTGATAAAGTCTATGTGGTTGTTGTGTGATGTCAATTAGTCTACTTAGGTTTTAAATTGGTCCTGGTGTGAACTTCCTTCAGAAGTCTCAACTCATTCATGTGTGTGAGAGGGTGTTGTGCGACTCTGGACTTCCTTGGTTCCGTTTCAACAATGCCACAAGATGTCTGCCGTGATTACTACTAAGAGCTGAAATGCTGAAAAAAAATGGAACATGTGCCAAATATTTTGTTTCATTGGAGCATATGGTGATGTGTAGTGGTTGGAGTATTTCCTCTTTCCAGTACCTCATGTTTATTTTCCTAAGTAATATTTTTTTAAATTACAAATTGACTCCTTTTGACCAGAGTTGATTTTATTCCCCAGTGTTGAAAACTGTTAGTGGATGAATATTAAGAAAACCATCAGCTGAGAACATTATTATTTGTTCTATTCATTAAGTGATTTATTTGGCAATTGGTTAATATGCTCCCTGCTGACTTGAGCCTCCTGTATGGCCAGGGTGTCTGTGGTAGAGGCTCTAGCTCAGACCTTGAGACCAGGTGGTACTTTGCACCTACTCTGTAAGTACTTTGTTCAGTTCCATCATAGCCAGCAGTTCACCAGTGGGAAGTGCAGCAGCACAGCGCACATGGAATCTGCTGCTCGTTGGGGATTTTCTCCAACAGAAATCTCGCTTCTTTGTGCTTCTGCTCAGCTCTTCTACTCATTTGAGGCGTGTTAGAATGTACAAATAAACAGGAGAACGTCAGAAGCTGTTGGACCTGGGGGATATTCATAGAATCGGGAGACTGATGGTGTGTGCATGGAGTTGTTCCCAGTAGTTTTACCTGAAGTGAGAAGTCGGGTTATCTTGGTGTGGCTGGGATATTTTACCAAACCTGCATACTAAATACTACGGAAACCAGCTGGTGGCTTCCAGATCCGCAGAGATGTTATGCTGCTATCGGTGATAGCGAGTACAGAACAGAGGTTTTGGGTTCAATCTGACGTTGCATTTCCTCAGGAAAACTTAAGATCTCTGTTTCAAGCTTAACAGGACATAGATGCAAGATGGGTGTTTAACATGCTCACTTCAACAGGATACAATGCGTTTCCTTTAAGAAGAAAAGAAAACTTGAGGATTCAGATGTCAGTCTGGACAGATGGTTTGAGAATTTGGTAGTTTTGATGCACTGAGAATAACTTGGCAGCGAGCAGCATTAAAACAGATTGTTTAGCTAGTTCAAAGACTGCAAGCTGAGAGAGAAGGAGAGCGCAGTGTTCGACTTGGCACGCTCCATCGTCGCATCCAGAGACCTTGAAACTCTCTTACTGGCACCTGGTTAAGGATAACAGTTCTATTTTCACTGGTGCACCAGTACTCTTTGTTTGTGGATCATAGCTCCAAGTGGCAATGTTTGTGGCTAGAGTGAAATTCCGATAAAGGATATATTTCCACTCGAGGGGTTTTCCCTATCAGGCTACTACTGGCGGAGTGACAGAGACCATCGGCAGGGCGTGATTGTGATCTCAACCTTTACAGATACATCACAGCTCTCACTGTCAGTGGCATCTGTGGAGGACTGGTCGAGTTACTACTCCTGCCAGTGGTTGCCATGGCAACTACACATTTGGCTGCCAAAGAATACAAGTGGAGGCTTTGTGTTACATCACTTTAGCTGGCCGTTACCGCACAAGTTGCAGCAGACGATTGTGTGATTGTTGTCTGTGGCGCAACACTGCGCTCCCTGACAATTAGCTATTGACTGGGAGCAACTTGAAACTCTGCCCACTGGGGCTCTCGAAAGTCTCTTCTGAGTGGAAAGAAAGGAGCAGAAAAATCAATATGGATCTCAGTTTCTTGTACAAAAACCCATTCAAGGTCTTTTCATTCTCCAAAAAGAGCAGACGGAAGCCGGCCACGGAGCAGAAGGGTTCAATGACGTCGTCTCAGAGCCAGACGATGCAGCCCCGACCTTGCAGACCGGGGATGTTCCGATCTAAAAGTCTGTCTCGAGGAATGACCTTAGGTACTGGTGCTGTATTTGTTTTATTATCTTTTAGAGTTCACTTCAGCAAAATACCTTTGGGTAACACTGAAGGTAATTCATTTCTGACAAACAACATTGTGATACATTATGATATATTTTTGTTAGTTTCTTAGGTTTTCAACAAAATTGGTAAAAATGTTGTTTGACTAAAATAAGGAGATTGCAAGAGTTGCCCTAGTTCTTATGTCTTATGTATGTTGTTTGTTTATGGGAATGCAGTATGAAAACAAGGGTTTTCAGTCCTTGTGGTGATACTATAAAAAGGAACTATTTTTTTTCCTCTGCTCACTGAGGTTAGCCACAGTTGTTTACCTTTGGATGTAATTGCTACCTAACTTGGCAAAAAGCCTCCGACCTAAGTGTAATTTGTCTTTCAGCCATAATGATTTTTTTCGTTTAATGGCCCCCTTTAAGTGAAATGAAGAACGTCATTTATTGATCTCTGACATGGCACTAGACAGATGAATAGGATGTGAAATGTTGAAATGATCTTGTGGAAATCGTGCATTACTTTTTAATAGTTAGTTTGATGATGATTTACAAAGTGTTCATTTACTGTTACATTTGCCATTGATTACAAAGGTCTTTTGTTTTCATGTTGACAAATACTGTAGTGGTATTAGGTTAAAGTGTGATTTGATGGTTCTTCGGCCACTTACATAGCAGATAGGTGATTGCGGTAATTAGTCTTGTAATTCACACCAAAATGATTTATCTTATTTTCAATATATTTTCTTCGTTTAGTGAGCGATAATAGTGTTTTTAAACAGGTATGGTTCGTTTCATAAAATACACATTATTGATGCATTAAGTGTAAATCTTAAAGAAAAAAAAAGATATTTGAGTATTTAGGGTGTTTGAAATTAATGAGTTTTTATGGTATTAAGGAGAGCCTGAGGGTTCTTTGAGGGTTTTGCCAAAGTCACCTTGCAGTAGAGGACAGCAGCTGTGATTGGCAATGATAGAGATGGGTTCTATTTGTTTGAGAAAAACTGATGTAAGGTTTCATCAAAATGACTCTCAGGATGAGTAAGTTTGCTTTTTGGGAAAGTTCTTCTGCCTGCTCTGTCTTTTATGCTGAAAACAATTGCCATGTAATTGCATATAGATAGCATCTTTTGGCAGAAACAGAAAGTAACAGGTCCTGTAGTTCTAGACCAATTTACTTAAGTGATTCTTAGATGCCTTTTGTCTTCCTCAATAAGGTAAAAAAAAACAAACAAAAAAAAAAAAAAAAACATCAATTTGATTGCATGACGAAGAAAGATGTCAACTCTTATCAAATGTGGCTGAATGAAACGGAGGGATGTGATCATGTCTTTTTTTTTTACATAGAAGTGTATTAAACTGCCTGATGACATGTTGTACAGTTTTGACATTCTTTTGTAGGTTATTGGTAATTATTGTGATATTTCGCTTTTCACTGTAAAAGAAAAACAGAGATCAGTGGTCAACATTTCACTGTTTATGCATCCAGATGATCCAGGGCAGAAGACAGCACGCGGATTTTAAATCGTGAAATTCATTTTGACAATTTGGTTCAAATTTGTAGATTATTGTCTCTTTCTCTCTCTCTCTCCCCCTCCCTCTCTCTCTCGTTATAGGAAACGGTGTGTAATTTATGAGAATAACAAAGAATAATTTGTCATCATTCATGTCAGCTTAGAGAGGATAAACATGGCACTTCACCAAAACCCGTGACAGATCCCGTCATCTGTTATAAGGTGTCAGTTTTCTTCTCCTTTTTTGGAAGCATTTTGAGGTTGCACAGTTTTTTTGTTCCTCACATTTTTATTTCGTATTGATGGCTTTAAGGGGATGTGTCTTTGGTACTGATGCATTGGAGTTTTTCCTGTGAGGGGTTTGTTGACCAGAAGTCTGTGCAAACATGATATTTTCCTCGTGAATACCATGTGGCCAATCCTTCTCCTCTGTAAACTTAGGTTTTCTTGCATAATTAATGGTTAACCATGCTGCATGAGTGGCGTTGAGTTATGTATGCACAAGCAACTGAGGGTTGTCAGTGATTTTATTGAACATTTAAAGCGAAATGGGCTGCCAGGTGGTAAATTCCTACCTAAATTTCTGACAGTATATCCAGGTTTTAGTATCATGCCAAGATGAAACCATTTAGTTGTTCAAACACACTCGGATTTTAATTCCATTGTGAAGTGTTCTGGACACATTTGTTATTAAAGGGGAAAGCTTTTTCGTGTAGCTTTTCTTCTTAAGCAGAAATTGAGCCCACATGCGTTTCAGATTATTTAGTGAAATCGAATAATGAATTGATAAGAAGAGAAATTTTTCTTTTCTTCTGAACCAAGTGGATTTTTTTTTCAGATTTTAGATGTTATTTCGTAATTAAGAATGCAAGATTTATGTTATTGAAGTATGAAAGTGATGAATTGTATTTCATCATTATCAGCCACTCTGCTGATTCTGATGAAAAAATGGAACGTATCATCTGACATACATTCCTCATTTTACCAAGAGAAAGATATCAGCATAGAATTCTTAGAAAACAAAAACTCACATTCTGGTGCACAGAAATAAAAAAAATGTTACCTTTCAGATGCATAATTGTAAAAGTTTGAAAACAAAAGCCTCCCCTGTAAATGTTTATATGAAGGTTGACACCTCAATTGATGCCAAGCTGAGCCAACACATATTATATTGTACTTTTCACTGATTATTACACAGTATGTGGTTTTGTCCTTAAAATGTTTTACCCTGTAGGAAAATATCATATCAGTGTTTAAAAATTGTTTTTGGACAGTAATTGTCTTAGGGATTCAGTTTTAATGATTTATGTCTGTCATTATTTGCCAGAAAAAAAAAAAAAATCAGCCTACTTGATTAAAGCAGCGAGGTAACCATGGCAACAACAGTTAATATAACCCTGGAAAAAAAGAGAAAAAGAACTTGAAATTATTCAGTAATTAACTTGTCATTACTTGTTATAATTAAGTCTCCCTTGCCAGCTGGTTGGATCATTAAAGGAAAGGCTCAGGTCAGCTCGGCCCCAATGCGGCAGCAGAAATCAATTGCCCTTCTGCCGGTGAATTCAGGAAGGAAGCTGACGCTGCTATAGGCGAGAGTCATAATGATGGCCATTGTATTGATGGATATATTTTATTAAATAAGCGGCAGGTTTTGCTGGCGCGCATACCCGCGTTCATTTCAGTGCATTACGCTGGACTGGAGTGGTGTAGTACTCAGTTTGTTGTGCTGAGAGCTAGCACTTGTTTTACTGTGGTTACGTCACTGTAGCAATAGCCTGCTGCTGTGTCCTGACACTGCATTCTGTACTGGTTCACAGAAATAGCCTGATAGCTTGTCTGTATCCAGGAGATCTATAATCACAGTGTATCTTAGGATTCATCTGTTTTATGGCACTTTGGTGCTGCTGTGCTGACATAACTGTTCTGTTAGTGCTACTGTGTCACTTCATGGTGTAGCTGGCGTTGTAGCACTGCACTGGAGTTGCTGCTTCATTGTTTCTGCTATTGCATCAGTGCTGTCATTGTCAGTGCTGTTATTGCTCTGGTGGTAATTGTAAGAAGTTAGGGTAGAGCACACCTAACAACAAGGCCAGGTGAAACAGTGGCATAAATCTGACACCAGTGGTGCCATTGTTGTACTCTTCCTGCTGCTGCTGCTGCTGAGACATCTCAAATACAGTAACAGTGTAGAATACTGCTGCTGATGTATTGTCATTGGTGTTGTCACAGGGGTTAGTGTTGAGGTGGAGGTCACTTTGAAGTCAAAGAGGACAGGTTTAGCTGAGAAACAGAAGGTGAATTTGCTGTGGGGTATATCAAATTGGACGCAGAGACTTCTTAGAGAAGTATGGCTTTTAAAGATCTATATATGATCACAGAATGAATGGTAAAATATCTGAGGACATTAAGCTTTTTTTCAAAACTGTACAAAAGTATAGATAACAAAATAACATTAAGTGGGTGAGTTGCTTTGAGTATCTGTAACATTCTCATGTACAGTATGTCTTGACAAAAAGATTACTTAAAGGAGAAAAAAAAACTCATTTTAATTTCATTACATAGCTATCTACCAGACAGCACTCAAGGTATAATTCAATTAACATATAACTGTGGTGTGCCTGATTCGACAGATGCAAAACTCAACAGATTGGATACCAGTCTTTATTTTGTTACTTATAAGTTATAAGACAAAGTGTAATGACATTTCTGTTTTAATGTCATTCAATTGTAAGAAGAGGAGACAAGAATCGCTAGAGTAACGTCACACCATTGAGGTTTGCATAAATTGGAAATTTGAAGAAGGAGATTTGGGTTTGGCAGAAATTGTGACTGTATGGATCAATGTTATTGTTTGTAATAAGAATAAAAGGTGGAAGACTCATCAAATTGCTTATGGTATTGTGAAGGACTTATCTTTCATCAGATATCCGCAGCAATATGGGGCAAGAGTTTAAGTGACACTGTGGGTGGAACAGCATTGGTGTAGGTGGAGAAAATTGAAAGCCCGCAGGCACTAGTATGCAGCAGATATATATCTAAATTGCCACAGACTTCTCTGAGGACATTGAGGACGTTCACAGGAAAGAATAAGCTGAAATTTTTTTGTTTGTTTTATTTGCTGAGACCGTGTTGTGGATAGCTATGCCTGTGTTCGCCAAGTTTCAGACAATGTTCCGAAGGCAGCAGTCTTGTCCTTCTGGCTGGCTGAATAATGTTCACCCCATTGGTAAGCAAATTTCTCTCTCTCTCTCTCTCTCTCTCTCGCTCTCTCTCTCTCTCTCTCTCTCTCTCTCTCTTCATATAAATAAATCAATCAATCAAATGTAACCCTCAAGAGATAATTCTCGGCAGCTCAAACTTATTGAATCTTTAAGAACCAAAAATTGAAATTTCACATAATATGGGGCAGAACTTTACCTTGCACCAATGTTGGGTATATATATATATACGCAATATCTAGGCTGTGGTACTCTGCAGTGTATGCATTGAAGGACAGGGAATACTGCTTTATGTTATTGCAGCGTGTTTATAAACTTGTCTGACGTTGTGTATATTACAGGTGAAAGTCACACCTTGAAGTTACTGAGATTTGATAGCTTAATTTTTTGCGCTATTTGAAGATTTTTCTTAAAAGGGTGAAAGGTTAGTATTCTTAATGACAGAGGCTGGAAGATACTGACTTAAGTCTAAATGCCAGCAACTTGCACATATTTGACTTCAGTTTAAGGGAACCATAAGATTTTTTTGTACGCCAGAGATTTTAAAAGTTGTAAAAATCTAAAAGGGGCAGTATCTCCTCAAATTACTTCAACTGAATATAGTTGAGTATAAATAATAAGATTTTTAATCTGAGAATTGTATGTACATAATAAAGCTTTTTGTGCATGATGATGTGTATAACCTAAGTCAAAGTAAGGAGATATTGGTAACAGCTGTGTCTGATCAATGAAGTGCATTTTATAATATGTTACAGACTAGGAAAATGGGGAAAAAACTACAGTTTTCTGATGCTGCGCTAAACCGATAATTCCATCATAATTCTATAAAAAATATTGCATGTAATGGGAATGTAAGTAAATGTTCCTGATGCCCTAAGTTGATGCAGACTTCAGTGCATGTTACATGGCGCCATCTTACAGCCAGTCTATTACATTGTATTTAATGATTGATTGCCTAGAAACCATGGTGTAATTGCCAGTCTGGTCCTCCCCCAGCAGTGCGATCTAGACCAAAATGCTCCTCTTCCAGCAGTGTGGCCTGGACCTAAATGGTCCATCTCCTGCAAGGTGAACTGGTCCCAAATGATCCTCCTCCAGAAGTGTGAACTGGTCCCAAATGGTCCATCTCCAGCAAGGTGAGCTGGTCCCTAATGATCCTCCTCCAGAAGTGTGAACTGGTCCCAAATGATCCTCCTCTAGCAATGTGACCTGGACCTAAATGATCCTCTTCCAGCAGTGTGAACTGGTCCCAAATGATCCTCCTCCAGCAGTGTGAACTGGTCCTATGTGATTCTCTTCCAGTTGCTGATAAGATGGCTGGACACACTTCTTCACTTCCTCTGCCATATGGTGCACCATATGCTGTATATATTGCCTGACATAGGTGTATATTTGCATAGGCCGGTATGGTAGTGATCTTTTATTAATTCCTATGTGGTGTAGAGATCCCTGGTAAATGATGATGGGAAATTAGAGCTCACCAAGTATTCTTTTCATCAAGAATCCCAAAGCCAAATTGTTTTTTTGACATTTTCTGAAATTGGCTTGAAAAGGAATTGAACACTTTATTGTATTGTATGTATAGCTGTTTCCTTATTGTATTGAAAAAAAAATTAGTTTTAGCTGTTTCCTGAAGGTATAAGTTTCACAATGTAAAAAAAAAAATTGATGTGCATGTGATTGAAATTAGACTACAATAATTGCACGGAGGCACCTGGGGAAATCCTTCATTATCATTTAGAGGAAAATTGATTATTTTTCCATCAAATCCTCCTACTCTAATATTATGTGATAGACGTCATCTGTTTATTCCAGACAATTAAAGTCGCTATCTTAATTCATCTTAAATGGGCAGAAAAATGATGAAGTCAGTTTTCACATTCATTGTCATTGATTTGATGCAGTGTCCGTCACACGAAGGCAATTACTGAAATTAAAACATTCAGGCTGACATCCTTTTCTTTTTTTATCTTAATGAGACTATCAGCATTGGGCATGCACTAAGTTTGGTTTGAGGAAAATAATGATTTTCTTACCTAGGGGCCAAAATAAGAAAAATGTTTTGATGCTAGGCTGACATGCACTGACATGGATTAATTGTAACTAATAATAATAGTAAAAATACAGTAATAATAGTAATTGGAATCTGATTTTCTTCTTGGTAGTTTTCTCACTTAAACTACCCTTCAAACCCCCCCCCCCACAACCACCACCCCCCCGACTGAAATGTCACCAATTGTTAGAAAACCATCCATTTTATTCTACTGTTTTCTTCTTCTAACCCAAGTTCTTATCCAACTTATCAGAACTGCCCCACATCTTTTCTCTAATTACTCCAGGTAATGTGCAATCTTAGGAAAAGTTCTATGAATATGGTGCACCAAGCATACATTGGTTGCCATGGCAACGGTGCTATTAGATGGGCTGCACGAATACCTCCCACCAGTATTGACAATTTCCCATCATGGAAAGCTAAGGAGGGAAACCAGTTATTAAAAACATTTCAAGTAATGATGGTTTCATTAGAGATCTCAGCTGCTTCTTGACATTTGATGTGGGATGTAATGATCAGATTAATTTAGGTGCAGGAGAGGAACGCATTCAGTTGGGTTCCAAAACAAACTGTTTCAGATCTGATTTCAAGAAGCGGGAACTTGATTGCAATTCCCTGCTGCGTGCTGTGCAGCACCTATTTATACCTGTAGACAGGGCTTTTGTTAGGACTGGGGTACAGCCTGTCCAATATTACCACCTGTTATTTCCGACAAAATTTCAGGGAGTTCTAAGTATGCCCTAAATTCCTCATATTTCAAAAAAATCCATAAGCCATCCAGCTGTCTTTAAAATATAAGCCGTCCAGTCCGGTGATGCTGGTGGCTGTCCAAATGAGGGCTGGATGGTTAGCTGGTACTGTAGAATACCCAGTGATCAGTGGATGAGGTTATAGAGGGGTTGTGTAGTGATTTGCTGGTGGGAGGGGTTGGGGTGAGGGGGGGGGGGGGGCTGGGAGGATAGGATCAGTCAAGCGTTCTTGTCATATGAACTTTCTGTTTCACAGAACTAATGCAGAAGTAAGTCAATGGGTGACAAATGTTCTTGACGCAAAGTTAAAACATTTTGCTTGCGTGTATACTTGAAAACGTGTGGATACATGCAAGTGTGTATTCATGTATATACGCAAGCAATATATATATATATGCACATTTATGTGTGAAAGATATTTAGCATGCATTTCCTTTCTTCTCATTGTCTTGACATCAAATCCCCTCAGCTTCAAGTCACACCGGGTAAACCTGATCAATATCCGTGTCATTACAAAACCTCTGTTGACTCTGAACTGATTAATTTGGCACTGCAGCATGTTACATGTTCCAAAAAGTGTGGAAAAAATCCAATAATTTTCTTTGCACTGGAAACTTGCTAATCAGGGGATATGCCGCAGAAGGCAAGCAGTGCACTGGTGGCGGAGGGAATCACTTGGCAAACCTGATTTATTAGTGTGGGAGAGCACCACAGTGTACCGAGGAAGTGCAGGAGATTTTGATAAAGACAGCAGGATCTGACTAGAAAATCACAGGATCTGACTAGAAAATAAATTTAAAAACATTTTTAAAAAGATTGTGTGTCATTGACAGTAACTTTAGTTTCAAAATTGTTATTGCTGACAAATTTGAACTGCCTTATATGTATAAAATATTTGTATCCCCCCCCCCCCCACACACACACACATACACACACACACACCTTCGAAGATGCATACAAAGTCAATTTTTGGTCACAAAAACCAACCAAATGCCAGCATATAGTTTCAAGTAGTATAACTAAGAGAATTACCAAAAGGCATTGTTTAATTTTACCCGAAAATGTTTAAACAGATTTTTCTGCTAGCGTTCTATGCTGTATGTCAATGGGCCAGAAAAGTAGGTCACAAAAGTAGGTTAAATTTTTGACCAAAAATTTAAAAAAAGGAGCTGTTATGGCTGATCCAGTGATTTATTCAGTTTATCTATTGGCATGTAGAATTTATTTGAGTCATTTAAGAAACTAGTAGAAGTGGTTTATATGTGTTACTGGGAATCCACGCTCCACTGATACTCGGTTCGTATGTACCTTTAATTGTGCTCTTATATTGCTAAGGAATTACAAAGAAACCATTGGCTGTGGAAGTATGATTAATTACTTTGGTTTGAATTCCCTGAAAAAACACCATAAGAAAATAATGAAGATGCCTTGATTTATTGATCAGCATCTGGTATATTCTTTCTGGCTATGACAGGCGGTCACAGTATTAAGATAGATGACAGTGGGTTGCCCTCCTTGTGTCATCAGCCTGACCTTTGACCTCTCAGTGACGCAAACAGACAAGATGTTGACATTGCAGCATGATGGTTCTGCCCTCACTGCGACCTGCTGGAACAGAGGGAAAGATTCACTGCAATTCTGACCTGTTTTATTTTGTACTTATATGTACTTACATTTGCTTCTGCATGACAGCGTATTAATTTGTACCGTATACTTAAACTTATTTTCATTTTCTTAATCGTCTAAATGGTCAAAAAGAAATTTGAGATTTAATTTAAGATTTGCCTTGTTCAGAAAATTTTGTCTTTGGTGTTGCTGTTAAGTCTTGCAAATATTGGTCCACTTGTTGATCACTATAGGCCAATCAGAGGTGTGACAAGCACTATACCCAGTTGCAGTAATTAATAGTAAACTCTAAATAGAATTTCCATCATGTGCATTTAAACTCATGACACAACAGAAGGTAACAAAAGATGAAAAAAAAAAGGCTCTGAAGAATTATCGCATTTTTTTTTGAAAATAATTTCATTAAATGCTGTAGTGTTATCAATAAATTTCAGTTATGTGGTTTACTTATGTTATATCTGTTTATTATGAAAGGGGTATGGCTTCTTTGACATTGGCTATTTCAGTGACAACTTTTCTTCATTGTTTTTTCCAAGAAACAGTGGCTTGTAGTTTTTGAAATATAACTACAGCTGATTAAGAATACCAGAAAAAGGGGGTGGGGTGGATGATCCTTCATTTTTGCCCCTGCCCCCCCCCCTCCCCCTTTTCTGGACCCACTACCACAACCAATTGAATTCTTTGAAAAGTTGTCAAAAAATCTGGCCAGTTGCATGCATAAGAGACAATAAAGAATGACAGGTATGACCGGTTGTCATCACTCATGTCCAGCTGTCAGAGTGACCGTGTTGGGACAGACCTCTTATCATGTCTAAAATATCACCAAAGTCATTCTGCATTTTATCAGATATAGCTCCTTAATTGTATCAAACATCGTCAATTTTCATTCAGTTCTCCAAGATCTTAGATGTTTAAAAAGAAATCTATCTATATATATTTATGGAATTGTGTATGGTGCCAAGATTGGGTGTGTACTGGGTGACCTTAAGGGACACTGAATGTAACAGAAGGTGTGTGGACTGGAAGAATGACAAACATTACACTGGTCAAGGCTGTGAGACTTGTCACCAATGTAAGACACACAGGAACTATGTACCAAACCTTCTGTGATATTCACCTGTGATTTGACTGGTCAGGAGGGATGGTGAAGAAGACCAATTTGTTCTCATGGTTCAGTTTTGAGATGATGCTTATGTGAATTTATGTGTTGTAGGTGGCTGGCAGTTCTTGATGTAGACTGATCTTTCATACGAGAAACATGGTACATGAGTTTTGATGAGGAAATTTGCAGCTTTCAACATATCATTTTACCATCTATTTGCTGCTGTTTTTTTATAGTCAGAAGTGAAATGTCAAAAATGAAGATTGTATGTAGGAGATCATAGACGCCACTCTAGGGTAGTTCCTGTACTAAACAAGTGAACGCTGTCTGCAGCACAGCAATGAACAAGTTTTAAATTATAAAAAGCACCTTGGATGCTAAATTGATAATTTGTATTTCGATAAAGTTTGAGGATGCTGTGCCTCTGGAGGAATGCTTTTGCAAAAGGATTTGGCTCAAGACTTAGCAAAGAGGATTGTCAAGGACAAAGCTGTATGTGTAGAGCCAGGGGTCTAGGTGGGTTATATATGTAACGTCATTACGCGAGTCAGAAAATAATTTGTTTACTTGCAGAACCTGATGATTAGGTGGATACTGTGTACTAATACCTATGTAACTTCTCTGTTATGTAATAGTATGCTGACATATATACTAGTAAGTAGCTAGATTGAAAAATTTAATCAGGTCAGTGACTTTTTTCCTTGCAAAATATTTGTCACTTTCTCAAGCCAGTGTAAATTGTTTTGGCACACAGTTTATGAGTTAGTGTGAAAAGTGATAACATAGCTGAGCTGGTGTAAATTGATGTTTGTTGAGAAATACAAGATGTGTGAAAATGATAGACCTTGAAGTTGATTTGACCTTGGCATTGAATTGACCTTGGTATTGATCTGACCTTGGTGCTGATCTGACCTTGACCTTGCTGTTGATTTGACTTGTGTATTGATCTGACTGAATATGGAAGGTGTGAAACTATTCATCTTGGGAACAACTTGTTTGACTCTTGTGAGTGGCAGCAATAACTTAAGGGCACATAGGCAATATTTTGTTTACTAAACTATTTGAGATACAGATAACTGACTGCCATAAGGCTTAAATGTGCAGCCTTAAAACTTTATTAGGGTTTAGAAAAAAAAAAAAAAAGAAAAAAAAATGCCCATTTAGATTTCAGAAGTTTTGAATGACAAGATATGATGTCAACATCAATCAGAATGACAGAAATGTCAAAACAGAAACTGATATGAAAAGTATGTTTGGATGCAATGTTTTGAATGAATGAATGAAGGGTTGAATTGGATGTCAATCATAAGATAGTAGATCAAGAAATGGTGCCTGGAGTTTTTTGTGCCCTGCTTTGATTCCTCGATCTCCTGCCATGATTATACTAAAAATTATTACAGTATACATGAGAATCTGATCACTACAGTATATATATGGATATTAATGTGCAATTGCCTTTAGAAAAATCTGCCAGATTTGCAGCATTTTTTAAAAAAATTGATGTTCATCTTTGTTTTATCCTGTAGGTGTTGTCCATGAGCATCCTAGAATTGGTTCAGACGGAGAGAGCGAGGAAGTCTCAGGAACATCAGATGAACGAGAAGAATACACATCGCCTGTGAAGTTACGGCAAAAACATCGAAGATATAGCGAGGTTTGTACTGACTCTATTACATGTTGGTGGGACGGATATCAAGGGTGTTTGAAATAACCACTTTTTTTGGTCTGAAAATATCTTCTCTGAATTAAGATTTGATTGTGGTTCTCAAGTTGGGTCAATTAAGGGGGTAAAAAGGCATAGTTTTTCAGAAGACCCTCTCCTTGACATTGCTAGATACAGGTTTGTATTTACTTTCAGATGTCAAGTTTGTGCCTCATCTGTTTTAAGTTTTTTATATACTGAGCCCTTAGCAGATTGTAATTGTGTTGACAATTTTTTTTCCTCACTGGTGACATAAATCCCTTAAGATATGTCATCAGCATGTATTAGTGGCTGTGTGTCTGTTAAATCCACTAGGCCCAGTATTGCTTTGTAGACTTTATGTAGTCTGCTATGAGTTTTTAAGCTGTCTTATAGGGTAGATGAGGCAGTAAGTGAGAGTATATGGACCTATACATGGATGTAACCTGTTCTGCAATGATAAAGGCAAGTTATGGAGTTATGAGTTAAGAAATTCAGGAAATACTTTTGGTGCGGTAGTTAAAGGAAGGCAGTCAAAAGTAGAGCTTTTTTTTTTCAAAATGTGCTTTTCCCTCGTATTTTTGCACCCACGCATGCCTGCATACAAAGAGCATGAGGTAGATGAATAAAAGTCAAATAGAGAGAATAAGATAAAGCCAGTATTAAGATAACTTTTTACGGTATGTCAGAGTCTTCAAGATTTCCACTGTTTCCATTTTTCTGGTGACATTAACAGTCTGTTGATTACATATCACTTGATGCAGTAGCAATCCTCACATGGTTTCACTGTTGGAATTGCCTGCCCTTTGGTTCGGAGCAGATGACAGAGTCGGCTGCTAATTCAATAGGCCAGGCAGGACTCCAGAGACCCAAGTTTACTGGGCTGTCACAATTACACTGGATATGAATCAATAAGAAGTTGTCAGGTTGAATAGAAACTGTGCCCTTCAGTGGAGATTTTTTTCATGGAGTTTTCTAAAGGTATGGCACAGTACTGTAATGACCAGAAAATTTTGCAATTCCTTGTAATTGTATTTATTACTGTGCTTATTTCTGCTGTTCTCTCATCAGTAGGCCTGATTCAGAACCGATGAGGTTATGGTTTTCTCTGGCTAGATGTACTTTTGAAGTTCTCATCTTTGGGGATCCCTGGCATAGAGCATATATAACATGAAAGCCGCATTTACAGTTCTGCTTTTAAAGTTTAACGGAGGACAGTGTGAGCTCAGCGAACAACAGTCTATTTCCTGGATGACCTAGTCCTCTTATCACACAACTCAAAGGAAAATGAGGCTGTGCGCACTGTGTGAAGACATATAAGACTAGGTGTGCAGGCATCTATGACTGGGTTCCCATACCTAGATCAATCCACAGTTAGTATGATAGGGTCTGGGAATGGTCCCTATGCGAGATTGGGATAATTTTTTTAGCCGTAAAGTAATTTTTTTAGTGATTCGGGTGAAATTCTATTCTGAGACTTAGGGTAGGTCACCTCAGAAAGCAATACAAAAGAGGCACAAAGCATGGTAAATGTTTACTTAAACAGTTTTACAAATAAGAAACTATCTGTGGATACATTTTGGCATCTAGCTTGTATTTGTCATCGTACTGCATATACTACTCCACTAGTCTGACATTATTCTGATGCCGTGTAATCTTGCTTGATTTTACATTCTTGAAACTTTCAGCTATCTCGGATGATTCCTATTATGATTATTGGGTGTACACCAGAGCAATTAGATTGCCCCCCTGTGGTTAGATAACAAGGTTGGAAGTTGAGCCTTCTCATCTTGACTGTAAATGCGCCTTGTTATATAAGTTGGAAACATTTGAACTGACAGTGGTATCGTGCAAAGCAATTCCAGCTATTTGTTCCACAGATCAGACTCTTGTTATCTTACTTCACGAAGCCTTAGGGGGTTTTGTGGGCAGGGAAGTAACCGCAGGCAACATGGGTCATAATATCCTCTTTTCCTGACAAATAATCTTCCAATAAGATGAGCGGTTATTACCAGGATTTTTTTCCTCATGGAAGTCGTATGAACTATGGCCATGACAGAGAGACACCTGTTGTGGAGATACCTGAGGGAAAGGCATGATAGGAAATCATCCCCTGATTAAAGATGGTGCTATTTGTATTGTACTGTGAAGCCAGGGTTCGGTGAATGGCAATCTGATTACACGGAATCACAATGGGAATCAATGGAGCTTAATCAGGTTTGTAGATAGGAACATGAATAGAAACTGAATTTCCTGGACATTCCTGATTTTCAGTGCTAAGTGGGTGTAATTGATGTGGGGAGGCAAGGTGTTGATAAGGGTTTCCGTAGAGAGTGTATGGTATTTGACAATTGACCATTCAACAGTTTTTTGGAGAATGAAACTGGGAAAGGTTGCTGAGAGGATTTTGCAGGTAGGTCTCCAGTCCAGACATTCAGGAGATGTTTCCATCATTTTCCCTTCTTGGGTTTTGACTGTTGACTCTTGGCATACCATTAGGCCATGCACACCTATGTATTTTTAATGGTTTAAAGTTTACCAAATTGTGATGCTCTGATTTCAGATACACGCTGTTCCCGTAACTATTCAGACATTAAGTACAAGAACTAACCATTGGCTGTGGTTTATTTCTTGTTTTTGCTATAACATGTAGCTTTATTCTTTGATTTCAATTCACGATGTTGTATTCCGTGACGCGTATACCTTATGTAAATCAATAGGTACCATTTACAGGTGAGACACATGGCAGTCATTTAAGGTAGAGATCAATACATAAATGCATGTTACTTAAACAAGCCATTTAGTGCTTTAAACCACCCACAAATTCTTGTCTGTGGATTTCATTTTCCAAGTTCTAAGTGAAGGAAAAAATGTACTAAAATGTTTGCCATTTTCTTGTACTCGGTGACTGTTATAAAACCTGGATGCTTGCCATTTTCATGTTTATAAACGGGGGTCATATTAGCAGGAGAAGGTAATTAATTGCAGCAGCCCAGATTTTTCTGCCAAATTAGTAATGAATTGGTTTTGATAGCTGAAGAAAATCGTCTTAGTTGGCAAACATGTCGTGGTTGCTTGAAATGATGCAATGAAATACTGAGAAGAAGGGAAGTGCTGCAGTAAATTTGTCTCAATTATCTCATTTTTTTCTTAGAAAAAAGGAAATAACAAAAGTTCTAATTATGTAATCAAATTGTATCAAATTTTACTATTATTTTTTATTTTCTTTTTTACAGAAGTGCAACAGGTAATAAAATAAATTCTGTTATTAACAGACAAGAAAAAAAAACTAAGCCTGTGTGCACATGTAACTAGATTACATTTACACATACGCCCTGCGATGCAATTATTGGAAATTTTTTTTTTTGTATTGTAAGGAGCTTTGGGCTACGCCGAGTATGTCTACATTACATGGCCTTAAATTAAAGCCTTTAACCTATACGATTTCATGCAATTTTGCATGGCTATTGTCTACCTCTGCTCAGAAAAGGGTTTTACGGGCAGTAAACGTGCATTGTACAGGCATCGCATTTGAAATGTAATCTAGGCTTAACACAGGATTCAAATTCTTCATATTTGTGTATTGCAGCAAGACATCAGCAAGCGTCTGTCTCTACCGCCTGATCTGAGGCTCCCCGAGAATTTCCTCGCACGCCAAAGCGTCAGTCCCACCCTGGACGGGCCACTCACCAGGCGACTACGTCGAGCCTCGTTATCAGAAATAGGCTTTGGAAGAATAGAGTCCTATACAAAGTTAGATAAATTAGGAGAGGTGAGTGTGTTTGTGTGAGGATCGTGTGGGCATGCAGCAAAAATTAATATAAAATTTAAAGCATTGTAATTCTTTTAAAACAATTAAACTGTAGAAGTTGTATAAAACAATCATAACTTTGCATGGAGGGCTGTAATGGTGAAATGTACCCGATTGGGCTGACAAATATTCTTTTCAAATTTTAAATGAATAAATTTCATATTGGTTGTAATGCTTTGAAAGAACAAATATGGTAGCTTTGGCTTATAACTAGGAATCTTACTAACGGCAACTTCAAAACCACATTTGCCACATTTACGTGCTACAAATTACTTCTAACCTTTACAACTGTTAATAATGCTGCTAAGCTCAGTTTTAGTTGGAAATTGGATAAATACAGGATGGCGCTATCTGCCCTATATTTAGTTCAGTTGTGTCATTAGCATATAAGAATAATGGACAAGGATTATATTTAATGGGCCTGGTAAAATGCAGCATCTGTGCTTACACGTTGTAAAAGAGCAGTCTCTGTTAACCTCAATAATATCTGGAGATAGAGAAAAGGTTAACCCTTGGGGGAATAGAACCTAGTTTATCCTTTATTCTCATTTCTATTTTTTCGTTTTTGTTGCTGTTTTTAGGGTACTTATGCCACTGTATTCAAAGGCAAGAGCAGGTTAACAGAAACCTTAGTAGCTTTAAAGGAAATCCGCCTAGAACATGAAGAAGGGGCACCATGTACAGCTATCAGGGAAGGTGAGAATTGTGATTGGTTCATTGTGCCATTAGTTCCCATTGGTTCATTCTGGCATCTGTTCTGATTGGTTCATTGTGTCATCTGTTCTGATTGGTTCACTCTGCCGTCTGTTTCCAAAGGCATATAGGCACCATGATAACCACCCCTGGGTATTCTTTTTAGAAATAAACTTAGAATGCAATCATATTCTTGTCATGATTTTGATGCCACTTTTCAGATCACTGAGTTTAAATGGTTTAATGAATTTGTTGCGTTTATAGCTCAATTTTGGGGTGGATATTGACATGATTGCTCATTGTAGATAAATAAAATATTGAACTCACAGTAATTTACAGAACCTATATTAATTGTCCAACTTGTTACAATATTATTCTGTTTTTTTAAGAATGTCCTCTCCTGCATTTTTTTTTTTTTTTTTTTTTTTTTTGATTGGAGGAAAGGAGTAGCCTGTTTTTAATTCTGTAAAATGTGACAAATTTAGTTTGTTTTTCCTTCCAGTGTCCCTCTTAAGAGAGTTAAAGCACAACAACATTGTGACATTACATGATATTATACACACAGACAAATCACTGACTCTAGTCTTTGAATATCTGGTATGTATGATTTGCCTTATATGTTTATGTGACCAATTTATAAATATTTATCATAAATTGTTGCTAGTAATGTTTTAAATTGAATTCTGTTGGGTTTTTATCTGCTTTTTATGTAGTGAATGACAGAATTACTGTTAAATTTTTCAACTAATAAAAAAATCAGGATTAAAGGCTAAAAGAGTTTCCTAGATTTGGTAAATGGTCATTGTAAGACATCTAGGTGTTGAAAAGAAAAATTTCATCCTGGCTGCGACTTGGAAATCAAGCGATACCAAGATGGCATTGTGTTAGTTGTGACAGAATGTTCTTTAATGAACAACTTGTGTAAGTTGTGACAAATGAATATGGTCTCTTGATAAAATTTTCATTTGAAAAAAAAAAAAAAGATAATGAATATTTTTAAAATGAAGTTCACTCTTTAAAATTGCAGGACAAAGATCTCAAGCAATATATGGATGACTGTGGTAACATAATGAACCTACACAATGTCAGGGTAAGTTTGACCAGAACATTTAAAGTTTGTAAAGTTATGGATTATTCTGCATACAAGCGTCATTTTCCAATGTCAGATTTTTTACCCCCCCCCCCCCCCCCCCCCCCCCCCGGTTAACAGTAATGGTGTTCAACAGAATGGCTGTCTAAAATGAATTGTAAATAATGTAAATAACCTGGCGAAAAATAACAAATCTGCTGATAATGCTGCAATTGAATGCTACAAAACAGGATTGATGACAGTCTGCCCTGTGAAAATCTGTAATCTCTCTCTCTCTCTCTCTCTCTCTCTCTCAGGTCAGAGCTATGATAGTTATTAAGTTAATACTGATGAAAGCAAGACTTATTTATCTTATTATTTCTCTGAGGAGCATGGATCATACCACACTCCTGTCAAAATAATTTACATAATTTATTTCTTTTTCCTTTTTTTCAGATATTCCTTTTTCAACTTCTCAGAGGTTTGGCATATTGCCATAAAAGAAGAATTTTACACAGGGATCTAAAACCACAAAATTTACTTATCAATGAAAGGGGAGAGTTAAAGTTAGCAGATTTTGGTAAGTGAAGAACTGTTGCACACATAGTGGCTGGGAAACCTATGCTGAAATGTTTTTGCCCAAGGGCATTGCTAGAGAATCACTCACCAAGCATGGCGCTCTTGTAGCAGAAACCTAAACAGGCCCACATTCCAAAAATGGTTCAAGTTAATAAAGAGAGAAAAAAAAACTCCAAAGCCGTGAATCCATTTTGTTGCATGTTCACGTGTTAGATGCTTCCTTTTCATATCCGAGAGAAATTTTTGAGGATTCCTGGAGACAAACGTCATTATTTGCTAATCCTTATTATTCTAAAAAAATATTTAGGAAACTCCCCAAGTGATAAATGTTATTGTAATCTGTGCAAACACATACAGTAAACAATTGAGTCATGTTTTCAAAATCTAATAGCTTATTTTCTCAATTATTTTGTTTAAAGTTATCTGGATAACATAAAAAGTAAAAGATATTTTGAGTTTATATTGAAACTGCTCCATAATTTCAGGTCTGGCCAGGGCCAAATCAATACCTACAAAAACCTATTCCAATGAAGTGGTCACATTATGGTGAGTAGGCAGTTCAAGATAGACCAGTGGCTAATATCTTTGTTACCAAGGTTACATGGTCAGATGCACGCATCTTACCCTATCAGTAACAATGTAGCAGCTCTCTCATGGACACAGTTGTCAGTTAAGATAGACCATGGTTTTTGTGTCCTGTTTTAGTTTGGGTGTGGATTGTAATTTGACTGACACTTAGACCGCATTCACAACGAGTTGAGCCATGGCTCTACAAATCCACGAACTTAATATGGCGGACGTACATAAAAGAAAAACCGCCTAATCTTTTAATAGCGTGTGAGAGGCAGAGAGACTATTAAAAGATTAGGCCGTTCTTTCTTTTATGTACATCTGCCATATTTAGTTCGTGGATTTGTAGAGCCATGGCTCAACTCGTTATGAATGCGGTCTTAGTGAATTCAGTATGTCATGTTTTAGACAAAAGACCATTGATTGTTTACATACATGAAATTAAGGTCAAGAGATCTAGAGGAGGCTTTTAAAGGTCATGAATTTTAGATTGGTCATTGAGGAAACACTCACATTCAGACACACACACACACACACACACACACACACACACACACACACACGTGAAAGCTCAAGATTTAAGAAACGGGGGAAGATGAAATGGTTATACCAGAATGATGAAAATGGCTTGAAAATAGATTAAAGGAATGTTACCTCTCCCAGGAATACCTACAATATTACTTTTATTATATCTCCTTTCCAGTAAAACCTTTGAGATGTCTCCACTTTACCTAGTTAATAAATCAGTACAGTTATTGGTCTGTACAAGGTTTCTTCATTAGGTGTTGTATAACCGTCTTCATTTGACAGAAAAATATTGATTCTCTGAGAATGAGATTTTCCAGACTTATTGAGGAATAAGGATTTTTTCCCTTCCCGACAGTGATAAAAAGGTCCACGTTATCTTCTAAGACATATTTGCCCTGAAGTCAATCTCAGACTTCTTTATAGATTCAAATGTGTGTTTTTTAAATCACTCTAGAGGCTGTGATTGAGCATGGTTCATTGTATCGTTCCAGACATGTTAAGATTATTTTACCCCATAGTCAATCTGGTGTCCTCTAAACCCAGTGAAGCGATCAGTGCCAGTTGTGATATGAAATACACAGTAGACTCGGAGAATATGACATGCTGTGATCTTCATTGACTTTGCCTCAATTTTTTGTCCATCTAACCTCTGGCAGGCGATAACCTTGCTTTCCTGTATAGGGCTGATTAAAGGTGGTTCTCTTGGACTTGTGAAAGAGGGGCTAGATTTCTTTGAATTCTTTGGTAGGGTTTTATAACCCTGAGGTTTTGGTGTCATATCTAAATTGACTAAAAAGCAGGTTAGTAGGCTTGGAAGATAATCAACTGAGATGAAAAACTTTCATTTTCTGTGGAAGACTTTTATCCTGGAGGGCCTAAATCATTCTTCAATTTACTGAATCTTCTTTTTTCTTTTCTCCAGGTATCGTCCTCCAGATGTGTTATTAGGATCAACTGAATACTCTACACAGATAGACATGTGGTAAGCATACCAACAGATTTTATAAATTATATAGAATGACTTTATATGGTGTTAAAAAAACCAAGGGCATTTTGATGATCCTGAACCCCAACTAACCAAAACTGAAATATATTCCTGGTGCTCTTGTAATATCAGTTGTCATTTTCTTATGTTGAAAACTTTAGATTGTAGTCACTATATGTATAAATTGTGAGTTGAACGATTTGACTTGTGCATCCTCCTTATAGGAGTGTTGTTTTGTAGACAGATCCCTGGGTACCTGCCCTTTCCCCAAAACAAAATAGCATATAAATGCCCCCCCCCCCCCCCAAAAAAAAAAAAAAAAAGTGCCTTCTTTAACAAGGTTAAGTCATTGATTTAATGCATCCTTTCTGTGTTTCAGGGGTGTTGGTTGTATATTTTATGAAATGGGTTGTGGAAGTCCATTGTTTCCTGGCTCCACAGTGGAAGATGAACTGCATTTGATTTTTAAGGTGCTAGGTAAGGAAAATGGTCTTGATGACTATGACAAGTTGAGACTGATCAGTATTTATCAATAAATATCATTCACATTGAGGTAAAAAGTTTTGATTTTCATGATGCTAAGAGAGGAGACTGGAACTTATATTATTGTTTATTAATTATCAGAGACTATTATTCTTAATTCAAAAGCTGTTATCAGAGACTATTATTCTTAATTCAAAAGCTACTGAAGACATAATTTTATACAATGGCCCATGTTGATCAAATACTTATATCTTGGAAAGCATTTAAGTCTTATTTTCCATACAGAAAATGGCAAGCACATATTTTAAGACTTCTTAATGTGATAGTGGGAGTGGGGTATGGATTGGTGCAGGTCTCTTGGCCATTTGAATAAAAAACAGCAGCAGATTGAGGCATGTATTATTGAGAATAAGAGTAAATGGAAAGTGTTTTATGATGTCATATTTTATTTTTCAGGAACTCCCACAGAAGAGAGCTGGCCAGGAATCTCCCAGGTTGAAGACTTTGCCAGCAATCATTTCCCACATTACGAGCCAAAACCACTCATTAATCATGCCCCTAGGTAAGTCCTCCCTCCCTCTCTCCCTCTCTCCTCATCTCTCTCTCTCTCTCTCTCTCTCTCTCATTCACACATTGTATTTATAGTATATTATATAATAGTGCAATGTAGACGGCCAGTTTCTACATGTAAAGCTAAAACACTACGGTGTGGTCTCGGCAATGCACAATGAAGATATGTCTCCATTTTCTAATCCTTTTTGAAGGATCTGTGATGCCTCATTTTATTTCCACTGGGGTTTCTTTTGTCATTCCACATTTTACAAAACCATTTTTGTTCGTAGAATTGAAAAAGGGACTTCCTAATCTCTTTTTTAACATTTTTAAATATGTATTACTCTTTGCTTAACATGCTGTTCAGTTTATACTGAGTGAGAAGTTTAGTGGTTTTCACACCCCAAGAGCATTTCTGCTTTACTGACCAACTACTAGTAAATACTTTACTTAAAATGCGGCCGTTGGTTATATTTTTAAGTGTACAATAGTATCTGTACACCTCTGTGTGTTGAACTGCTAGGCTAGGTATCCACCCCATGTCACCCTGCTTTGCCACATTAGACATCGTTTAAGTTATGCCAAGGAAGATGCGCATCGCACGAGTTTGGACATTGTTGACAAATCAATATTCACTTTGTCCCCATAGTGACGCACAGTACATTAAAACTGGTTCTACTGACATATTCAACATATTGCTAATGATCTATGGCTTATCTTCATTTATTTTGATATACATAACTGGAGATGTTATGTGACTGTGGCTATATACACTTTACACGGTTTCAGGGGCGTTTTTGATGAAATGGGAGTAGTTTCTTTCTGTATATATGTCAAATAATTCACCACAACACTTCTCTCTGACGCTCTCACATGTGATACAGTGATATTTCTTGCCATAATTTCAGATTTGACCAAGCAGCCTTGGACCTACTAGGGAAATTCCTAGAGGTATGTAATATGTTACTATAGAATGTAAATACACAATTCACAGATACAAACACACAGTAGTCACTTTTACAAAGCAGGTATAACTAATTCTAGTTCCAGTATTGATATTTGAACAACTTGAATAAATATCTTTAATTTTTGTATCTGCTGACTTTACTTCTTCTGTGATTGTATCACAAATTAAATACCAGTTAGTCGTTGGCATTATTATACAATCTGTATTTGCTCTTTTATTTGAGAAGTGATGGATTCTATTTCAATGATTTGACATGAAATTCTGATCTTGTAATATAATGAGACAATTATATTTTCAGTATAATGTGAAGAAACGTATTTTAGCATCAGAAGCCATGAAGCATTCGTACTTCAACAGCTTTGGTCCTAATGCACAAAAATTACCTGACAGTGAGTATAGTCATGTTATCACAGGACATGGGCCCCTAAAGATAAAGTTTGATCACATTTGTTCATTTTGAATACAAAAGAATCAATTTTTGGACTTTTGTGGTAAGCCAACCTTGTGGTTTCACTCATATTTTATTTAGTTAATATTTTTTATTTTAACAGTACTTGATGACTAAAATCATTACATGTAATCCACTTGTAAAATAAATATCAAATTTGTTTTTTGTCTTCAGCTGTCTCAATCTTCAGTTTGCCTGGTGTGAAACTGGAGAAGGATCCAGGAATGAGGACATCATCGTTAGCAACTTCAGGTTGGTCATTTTGTAACATTGTGCTTGGTGTAATGTGGAATGTTCTGTTATGGTGTGATGTGACCATATCCCAAAACATTTTTCAAGCATTTATGTTGTCAGTTACCGATTTGATAAAACAGCACAAGATTTATGTGCAATAAAGCAAAGTTGTAATGATCTTGTTTGTGTTCTTGGTTTTCAGGGAGCAGACGGCGCCAGAGCATGCTGTTTTGAAGGATCACATAATACAGAGGAGAGTGGAGAGAAGTCACTCCTAAGGCCAATCAACAGTACCAGCCCTGTTAGAACTGAAGATCATACCACTGTTACAACCGACTCGACTACACTGTAGACAATGGGCCCGAGTGCCCCACAGCTGAAAAAAAAGGGTCTTCAGTTCAAAAGATAGTCTGTCAACCTTAGAACCAATTGTGGGTGTGTTTGACTTGAAAGAAGCAAATATGGACATCCAACATATGGGCAGGGCGATTGTAACTCGTCATCCAGTGATGAAATATATAGATTGATGGATAAAGGCCTGGGCTTTTTTTACTAAAGAAAAAGCCCATAAGAGGATGCAGACAAACCAGTTTCTTTCAAAGAAGCATCTTACATTATCATCATGCGTTTCACTTCAGACTTCTCTTGTTGTTGGACGGAGTTCCCTGCCTGCACTGTTGGGTTCAGGGCTTCTATGTATCAGTTGCCACCATGTCCAAGGACTATTGAAGTCATCTACAAAGGTTATAAAAGAGAAAAAGTGATATATGGATGTGCCAGATTTTCATCTAGCTGGGAGTCTTCAACTTTTGTGGTCTATATATAAGTAACAGAAGCTGTGTTCAGGTGTAAGAATCACACATGCTGCCATCTATATCCCAAGAGAAGCTCATCTAGACTGGGATCTGTTAATATCCCTTGAGCAATTTTGAGAAGAGGTCAGACAGAAGGTCATAATGTTTTATAATGTGATATGATGAGCAAAGAGTTCAATAGAAACATTCTATACCAGACAGTGATGGTATGGAAAGTTAGGACATGACGACAGCGGCAAAATTATTTGCCCGATGTAGTAGTATATTGGACATTTCTGCTCAATGCATTGGAATGGCCTCACATGAGAAAGATGACACACGTATATTTTAAAAGCACTTTTACTGTGTTCAGAGCTTTGTGCAAGATAACGGGTGTCCCAGTACAGAAGTCCACATTTCTGAAACTCAGGATGAAAAAAGTACCCTCTTCTGATTTATTGTGAAGCAGTGTTCAGACAAGACAACTTTTGACCTGATATTGGTCCAACTTATAAACCCGCGTTCAGACAAGACTACTTTTGACTTTACACTGGTACAACTATTAAAGTAGCATTCAGCCAGGACTACTTTTGACCTGAAATTGGGCAAACTTGCACTGTCAGACATCCATACATATTTTAGAACTATTGTCTTTGTGTAACATAAGTTAGTGGTCTGATTTCCAATACAGATTACAAGCACGAGATATTAAAGGCTGGGATAGATATTCACAATTTTTTTCACTCTAAAGGGACCATTGCATGATGTGGTTCTATTGTCTGTTGCTTGAATTGGTTCTGAGGTAGCAGTGAAAGGATGCTTGCAACCAATTGAAGGGTACCAATTTTTTTTAATTGTATGGAACATTGGAATGCTGTATCATGTACGAAAAGGCATGTCACAGAATGTGAGAGCAGAAAAGGAATTAAGTAAAAATTGGGTTGCTGCTCTACAATCCACTTTGTGAAATAATAAGTATTTGATCATGAACACATTGTCATAGTAAAAGTCTGTAGGTTTAGTATGTGCACTGTCACACAGTCTTAGAAGTTAGGAAGTTTAGAAATTTAGGGGGAACATAAACATGCTGTTTTACCTCACAGGAAGTATTTACAGCATAACATTACCTTATTGTCATTTAAGCTGCTGTCCATTCGACTTATGCTGGTTATGAATGATAATTATGCTTGTTGAATTTGCAACTGCACACTTGAATCTATTGCCATGGTTTTCTGCCCTTAATAGTAAACAAATATAAACTTACGCTTGAATCAACCATACCAAACACATCCTTCAGATTAATTCATCGTTGATTGGAATTTTACAGATTTAATTCAAGGAACAGTATACATGCTTGCCCCAGGAAAAAATTCACAACATATATTTGATGAACACATACTTTTGGAGCTATTCTTCTCTGCTGCATGCTCTTTTGGTTTGTGAATTTGCAGAGCAGGGGATGGGTTTCTGGTTAATTTGGAAAAACATGACAGATCTGAGAACATGAACTAACCGTATTCAAAGAAAATTGGATGGTTCAATATGTTGGCAAGCCTGTATACTGCTTCTCCATGCCACAGTCCCAGATATTTGGTCACCCAGTGAGTTCTCTTTGTTATTAAGTAATTAAAATATCATTCAGTGCAATTGCAACCCCACTCTATGATACAGTCCGTTGTTTGGGTATCTTAAGTATCTACCTTGTTCAAGTTGTTCATAGCAATTCATATGTTCACAGTGTTTTTAGTACAAGACTTGAGGTCAGTTTCCACTGGAGATGGGCCGTTTTAACCTCGTCTTTCACAGCAGGATGTGCAAATACAATTTCTAACCACGGGAAATCAGTCAAACTTCAATTAAAAAAAAAAAAAAAGAGGTTCATTGAAACAGCTAAAAAGGAATTTGGTTGACAAAGTGAAAAAAAAATAGCAGAGGCACCTGCAAGAAAAACTGGTACTACATCAGGTTGGTCAATATCCTCTGGAAATGGGCCGAAAGTTGATGAAATGAAGTAGGGCATCATCTATAAATACAATCATTGCCAAAAGGAACTGTTCAGTGTTGTCTTAAAGACATAAACACCACCATTGTACTCTGGATATATTATTTATTGCATGTCCACCATGCTAAAAGACAGTTGTATGTATTTCTGTCGTGAAAACGGTATAAGTGAAGGATTTATGAAGACATGTACATGTAGACGATATTGTGTTTAGTGAAGGAAATTAGTCTTGTAAATTTCTTTTACGACTATAAACTGAGATATGAAAAAAATATAAGCCATATTCAAAAATCAGAGTTATTGTTTCTTTATTCTTTTATTTATATCAGTCAGGGCAGTTAAAGATGCCTTTGAACTAAATAGTTGTGGAAGGAATCTTCTATTCACAGTAAAAACCTCTTCGGGCAGTTGCATGTATTTACATAATGTACATTATATACAAAAAAGTCTTTTTTTTTTCATAAGCTGGATCAATTAATATATGTGCAATGCTGCAACCCAACTGTACTTATGACAAAATTAAAAATTGAAAACTAAACATTTCTTTAAAAGAATACTAGCTGTACTGGCAGAATCCCAATATGTTGTAGCACTATGAGTCTCGAACACTGCATCAGGCAAAGACTACAATAATTATTTTGTTTCCATTTCATATCGCTGAGGCACAACCCTTTCCATCTATTCTCACTTGTCTGCCACTTATTTTTCAGGCTACGGTCAAACAATTTGTTTCTAAAACTTCATGGTGACGTTAGAAAACGGAAGGATCTCCTCAAAAGGTAGCATGACATCAGTAAATCTTATAGGATAATTTAGTATCAATGTTGTACTGGGTTAAGAGGTTCTGCCCTGATGTTAACATAGTCTACTTGTTTGTCCGCTTCATCGTCTATCTCTCCAACTACAGCCCTGAAACAGAAACCAAAACATTACACACTAATTACACTAAACCAAAGAGTTTTAACCACCTAAGTATTTGGATAGGTATTTTTCTGCATATAGTATTTGATGGACAATTTGCATGATGGCAAGAGCCACAAGCATGCTTTTGGATAATTTCATACATGTTAACTACAGGAACATACTGAAATTGTATGATGTCATACTTTGTCCTTATACAGAACTTATATTTCACTTAGCAGATTCACCAACAAATGATAAGCTGGGTAATATTTAGTGAACATTTTGAATGCCACTTAATTTAGAACAACTCTCACATAAGATTGCTTACACATTGTCTCCTCTGATTATGTACAAGCCTAATACCACTTGCTCCACTCCCTGCTGTGAACTGTACACTCTCTCATGGCTTTCATCTAATATAAGGTTGATTGTTTGATCGAATCCTTTCAGTGTCCCCTGAAAACATACACAGCAATTAGCAGACAAGTTGGGAAGTTGCAGGGAAACTGTTCATGGAAAATGAAAGCAAAAGGTGAAGCCTTATTTGGTTATTATACTACAGTATGTTGATGATTGTGTTAGTTGAGACCGTGACCTCTGACATTGTGTTCCGTTCCCATGAGGCATTAGTAGTAATGGTTAGGTGTTGAATAAAGTTCAGTGTTCATTGAACATGTGAATATTGCGTTGTTCCACATACACACAGTCTGGTCCATACAAAACTGGGACCGAGATCAACATGGTGGCAAGCGGTGGAGAATAGAGCAATCTTCATTGACTGAGTGAGTGATAGATACTGATAATATTCTCTTAAACATAAGAATATTAACTTTGCCGTTCCACGTGGTCTGTCTACTGAGAAAATGGCGACTGGAAGCAACGAGGCCGATCCGGCAGTTCCATTTCTCCACGTTAATACCAATTTGCGTCTCCCGCCAGAGCTTAACTTGCAAACCGGTAACGTACCCGAAAACTTTAAAGCTTGGAAGAGACAGATTGAAATATACTTACTAGCTAGTGGTATAAAGAAAATGGAGAAAGAAATTCAAGTAGCAACCATTATTAACTGTGGCGGTGAATCACTACTCAAAGCATATGATCACTTTGAATGGGGTGATAGCGACCCAAATGACCCAGACGAAGTTCTGAGAAAGATTGAAGAGTACTGCAACCCCCTCATAAATGAAATGGTAGAATCACACAGATTCTGGACTACTCCGTATGTGGAACCAATTGATCAGTACGTAACTGAGCTGAAAAGCAGAGCAGCTTCATGTAATTTTGGCCAAATGGAGGACCGAATGATAAGGGACAAAATAGTATTCAGTACCAGTGGCAAGCTGCAACAACTGTTATTGAGAGAGGGTGACCTTGATCTCAGGAAATGCATTAAAATCTGTCACTCCTACCAGCAAGCTAATAATCAAGCAAAGCAAATGTCCCAGGCACAGGCAAGTGTTAACAAGCTCCAGCAAACTAAACCTCCACAGAAGCGAAGGCAAGATAAACCTCTGCAGGCCAAGAACAGTAAGCCACATCAGGTTAAACTCTGTAAATATTGCAACACCAAGCACAGTATGAGAAAGGAAGATTGTCCAGCTTGGGGGAAAACCTGCAATGGCTGCAAAGGTAGGAACCATTTCAAAGTAGTGTGTAAAAAGGTGCGTGTCGTCACAGGGGAAGAAACTTGTGCAGAAGAAGATAGTTGGCTCAATTCTGTGAACTCTGTAAATAAGCACAGAAAAACTGATATTTTGACAGCTCAAATGACTGTAAATGACTGTGATGTACATTTCCAATTGGACAGTGGAGCAGATGTGAACATTATCAATCAGAGATATGTCAAAAGATCACAGGCTCATGCATCCTCTATGACTTTACACATGTTTAATGAGTCTACACTCAAACCCCTTGGAGAAGCTGACTTACTAGTACACAACCCAAGGACTGGTGACAGTGAAATGGTGCACTTTGTAGTTGTCTCCAATAAGTTACAGCCTATCCTAGGACTGAACGCTATTCAGAAACTTGGTCTTGTTACTGTGAATAAAGACAAGTTTATTGCCAAAGTAGTGGGATCTAAGCAGAATGCACCGGGTGACCTCGGTGAAGCAACCCTCACACTTGACCCTGATGTGAAACCCAGAGCATTGCCATGTCGCAAGATTCCAATTGCCCTGAAGGACCGTGTCAAAGCAGAGTTGGATTCTCTAGTAGAGCGACAAATACTGATACCAGTGACTGAGCCTACACCATGGGTTAGTCAGATGGCTATTGTGCAGAAGCCTAATGGAAAAATTAGAGTGTGCATTGATCCACAACCTCTTAATACAGCGCTGATGAGAGAGCACTACAGACTGCCAGTATTGGATGACATACTGCCAGAATTGAACAATGCAAAAATATTTTCACAGCTGGACGTTAAAGAGGCGTTTTATCATGTCCGCCTGGACG